>NC_056745.1:292981859-293099359 GCF_019279795.1 Protopterus annectens
ACAGACAAGACAAACAAGACGCATACAGGGGCAGTGTATGACACGTGTGGGGGGTTACACAATTGTCGGGGATGGATGTTTGGATATCCAGAGCCCATGAGCCCACAGATGGCGACAGTGGAACTGATAGCCTCACCCATGGGCAGTTGCCACTGTGCCTTCACTGCCCAGGACGGGGCTGTGCTGGGGGCTGTGTAGGCCGGGCAGCAGGCATGCCCGTTAGTTGTGCCACCTGTGCCTCAAGCTGGCGTAGGGGCCCAAGAACAGCTTCCTAGATCTCCCTACCCACCACAGTCCGGACGCTACGGAGGGTGAGTGGTGGTTCTCCTCCCGCCACACTTGCAGAGGGGGGACGAGCCCCATCCCCTGCAGCGCTTCCACCCACAGGTGGCACAGGGCCACCGGAGGATGGTCTGGACTGGGCACTACTGCCAGGTGCACTCGCCAGCTGAGGTGGGAGAGGTGGGTCCGCTGGAACCCGCCTTCCCTGTCGTCCTATGTTTTGCATTATGTCATGACAGTTTGGGTTAGTAACATACAATACCATTCACAATTAGTTGTAACAGCATGCATTAGTATTCCCATTAACCAAACACCCAGATATTCACACCATTGAATAGCGAGCATAACACATGCATAATTTGAAAAGCAATACACAGTCCAACAACATGCAGGGTTGATTGATGGCAACAGGCCATCAGGTTTGAATGTATCAACAGGGCAGATGCATCAACGTACATGCAGATATGTATGACCCAACAGGACAAATGTCCAGGGGTGTTAATTGTGATTGCACATACCAATTTCACGTGGAATGGATTATATGTGGTTATAGGGTAGGGTGCAGAAAATATAATTAACACCTTCAAATACCAATACATATGCTGTACATTTCTAATAGCTGCAGATATATACACACTACAGTTCTACCTACAGTTTCCTATGTGATAACTACTTCAAGTTGATGATAGGAATGTTACTGCTACATCAATATACATTTTCATTTTTATTCATACACGTTCATATCTGGCTCTGTTCAGCTACATCATCCTGCCTCATTTGCTTTATATAGCTATAGACAACTGTGGATGTTTGTTATTTCAGACAATCATACTATCTGCATATTGCAGACTGAGAGCAACATATCCAGATTTTGGGATACACATTCCAGCTGCAGGAACATTTTGAACACATTTCGCAGTTTGGTTCTGCTTGTCACATTCATTTAATTCTGTACTGAATGCAGTATACTTTATTCAGGAGTTATTACTACTTTATTGGTGGATTCATAGCTCTTTCTCACACTCTCTCACTTGTTTTATTTTTACAATTCAGGATGGTACTTACTTCTAGGCTTTATTGACATGTTTTACCTGTAGTTATTACAATCCTTTCCAACAGTCTCACTTCTGTCATGTTTCAGTATTTCAACAGGGATATATTTCACACATGTGTTTTGCTCATCTTCTGCAGCTGTACTTTTCAGCCTGCTGCAGGTTGTGTACTATTATATTACAGGTGGGACATCTTTATTTCAGACTTTATTTCAGACATTTTCATTTTTCTGTTTGGATTACAGACTGCAACACACTTTTGTAATCAAGCAATACTTGCAAACACTCTTACACTGTTACTTGCACATTTTATTACTTAGTGACTACACTGCACTCTTTTGCTAACTGTCATACTTTTATATTTATTTACAGTTACAGGGAGAGGATTACTGACCTGCCTGGTGGCGCAACCGCACCAGCCTATCACCATAAGCTCTGCGGTTTGCAGAACGGACACCTGCAGCTGTAATATAAATAAAGTAATATTGGAATACACATCTCCATAATATCAGCTAGATTAATTTCTTACATACATAATTAGATGTAACTTACTCAATAGTGGGGCATTGGGCATTTGCCGGGCCTCCTGGATCCAAAGGTTCAGTTGGTCCTGCTTCTGTCTCTTCAGGTCCGCATGGTGGTGACGGACCTGCTCACCAGTCCTTGGAATCCCTGTGGCACTGGTAAGATCATGAGCCAACCGGTCCCATGCCTCAGCTCTATATGCTCCCCACAGGACCTGGCCCTGCATGAGTTGGGCCTCATGATTGTGGACAAGGAGCCAAACCATATATTTGGACTCCTCAATGCCCCACCTCTGTGCTCAAAAGCAACTACCCTCACCTACTCCTGACATTCTGGCTGCAAGTTAGTTCTACAATCGGTTATGCTATGTATTCCTACCTATGGGGCTTAGATATGCCGTTTTTCCCGCACTTATTTGTGATTGGCCATTTTGGAATTGTGTCAGCTTCACAAAACCTGCTTTGTCATGCTCCTCTTTCTATTCATTCCTATATATTTGCTATTACTGCATTTCTAAGTTCAGCTTTCATGGCTTAGTGGTTCAGTACCTTGACTATGGTGCATGGTATCCTGGGTTCGAATCTGGCCACTGCTTTTTATATTTTATGACTGTCTACACAGGCTAGGAGGTGTGTCTGTGTAAAGGCAGTTTTGTTACAGCTTGCTCAACGTTGCCCGTCAGTTAGCTTGTTGACGCGGTGCGCAGCTCCGCACAAATGGGTTACGCTGGTTTATGCTTCATTTGGCTGTTAGCACGCATATTACGCTCAGCTCAGCTAGGGGCACACAGTTTCAGCATGTTAAACCACTGCTCACCTACGGGCACTCATTCTACACCTGTTAAACCACTGCTCACCTATGGGCACTTATTCTATACCTGTTAAACCACTGCTCACCTACAGGCAGATGCACTCAACTTGTTAGACTGTAGCTCAGGTATGGGCACATCTGGCATCTTTTATTATTTTGTTATCTCACATTTCTTCAAAATAAATGGCCCATTTCATTACATTTTACATAAAATATAATTTTATATGTGCACATATATGTCAGGGACTTGTTTCGTGCTTATTTCACTAAAAATAAAAATTGATGTTGTGGGGTCTTGAACCATGCCTGCTCTTCAGCCGACATCTCTACCGCTACACTATTGCTTTTTGGCTTACTTTGCATAGTTAGTTCTTATATGCTTTTCCACTTACTGCTAACTGTGGCTAAGCTACGGGCACACCCATGCAAACGAGCGCACTCACGGGCAAACATCTTTACAATTTAAAAAAATATAACATGTTAATTTATATATTTTATGGTCATAGTCTGTGGGTGCATGTGTTGTGTTGTGTTTATTCACATTTCCATGGACTCTGTCGTGGGGGTTTACTTTCGGCACTTTTACTCTTCTGGGGGCGTGTCCATTTGCAGGGCTCGGCCTACGGACACGCCCCCTACTGTCTTCCATGGACCGTATAAGCCTTAGGTGTGATTCAGCATGCCCTCATGCATATGCATGACATGCTGACATCACACCGTTTAACTGCAGCCTCCGAGTAAGCCTTGTAACTCTTACGTGGAGGCTTCGTGAATCCTGCCCTATGTTTTTGAAGCATCAAGAGTCCCCACAAAAAAGGTAACATTCACAAAATTAGTTCAGTGCTCCAGTTTAATACAAGCAAGAATTAAGTCCACGTAGGTGATCCTCAATAAGACCAATCTGTTCCTTTCTCACTCACCTGGATCCCTCTGCAGTAAGATATCCAGGTTTCCTCAATAAATGATCCAAAATAATTCTTCTTGTTGCTGCATAATGCATAGACCCCTTGTTCCAGGCAATGGTCCCTCCACTATGAAACAAACTTCTCTGACTTAGTACAGTTACAGTCCTCCTTCTTATACATCACAGACCAAGTGATGATGGTTAATTAACCTAGCTCCCTAATAAAGACTTACAGAGTTGCGGCTATGTTAGCTATACCACATGTTTTGAAAACTCAGCTTTTATTTACATAATTTCATACACCATTCTACTGAGAACCACTACCACATTGTATTATTTACATATATATAATATATATATATATATATATATATATATATATATATATATATATATATATATATCTATATATATATATATATGTGTGTATATATATATATATATATATATATATGTATGTATATATATATATATATATATATATATATATATATATATATGTGTGTGTATATATATATATATATATATATATATATATATATATATATATATGTTTGTATTATATATATATATATATATATATATATATATATATATACACACATGCGTGATATAAACAAGCGTGTGTGTGTGTGTGTGTGTGTGTGTGTGTGTGTGTGTGTGTGTGTGTGTGTGTGTGTGTATATATATATATGTTTGTATTATATATATATATATATATATATATATATATATATATATATATATATACATACACATGCGTGCGTGATATAAACAAGTGTGTGTGTGTGTGTGTGTGTGTGTGTGTGTGTGTGTGTGTGTGTATAAAATGGTTTATGTCAGAAGACTACGTTTTGAAAAACTTGAACTTCATGTTGCAGAGACCATATATTCAACTTTCTGAAAATTCGTATGAAATGAATCAACAAAAATCTATAATTTTGCAGTGGGGCAAGCCCTCCTGCACCTCCCATGGTGGGCTATGCCCTCTACCCCACTTGCAAATGACATATACCAACTCTGATCACACTACGGGGGGGGGGGTTAATTTCCCGATCCTCACTGTACATGCAAATGCTTTGAATTTTCAGAAAATCAACATATGGTCTTGACTATGTGAATTTCGAGCTTCATAAAAGTTTAGCATCTGACATAAACCCATATATACATATATGTATATATATTTAATCACAGTCTACAGTCTAATTCACATAGTAATTACAGTACCGTAGTAACATCTGAAGTCAAATTTACAGTTACTCTATTAACATTTTGGACATGGAACCTCAAGTCTCACTGAAGAAAGCTTTTTTGCATCTATATTACAGATATGATACTCACATAACTAATTCAGGAAAGCCATATGGTATAAAATCAGTGGCATGCATTACACATAAATGGTTACTATTATTATTGCATGTTCTTATAAAAATAAGTATGGGCTCATTTGTCTAATAAATAAAAAATATATATCTATCCTTATGTCTGAACTTATAGTATAGGTTGCTCCTTTTACTTTAATTTCAGAATTCTGACTTTATAAAAGCATAACTTTCTTTACTGTGAATAATGTACCTTCTCCTGAACAGGAAGACTTTCTTTTCTTTTCAAACTTGACTCTTTTCACAAGTAAAACTGAAAAACACTACATAATTATATTGGGCACCTGGGATGCTGTTGCTAATAAAAGCAAAGATAATCAATCCAAAACTGATATTTTTATTTTATTTATTTATTTTTCATTTGTTGACCGGGATAGTCCGACTGGATGCATGTCCATTTTCAGTGGAGGCCTGGGGAGAAAAGCTCCAAGTGTAAGCAGATACAGCATTACATAATACCAGCATTACATATTACAAACAGACTATTTACAGAGATTACATAAGTAAGTAAGTTAAACAAGTTCCACAGGTTACAGTTAATCCTGAGCACAAGTCAGGATTAAATTAAATTACACAGTAAACTGGTCAACAGATTTTTACACATTCTAGAGAGAGTTAGCCAGGCTTGATATATTGACATAGCCAGTTAAGTGACAAATGTTGTTTGAGTCTAGTTTTAAATTGACCTAAGGTGGAAAGTAAGGTAATATCAGCTGGAAGAGAGTTCCAGGATCTACTTACAGAGTTTGCAAAGAGAGAATCACCGGCTGTGTTATTAATTTTGCTAGTCTGAATTAGTAGTTTGTTAGAGGATCGAAGCGGTCTAGGATTGTTATAGGGGGCGATAATATTTTTAAGTGCAGGAGTATTGTCCGGATTATAGAGGATTTCATAGGCCATAATCAGTTGGTTATACTGAATTAGGCTGGGTAGTTCAAACCACCCAAGCTGATTTAGACTGATGCAATGATGTGTCCTAAAAGGCAGCCCAGTGGCAAACCTGGCAATGTGGTTGTAGCAAATTGAGAGTTTGTTAAGGACAGTCTTGTTTAAATTCGAGAGTAGAGGGGATGCATACAGAAGGGTTGAAAGAAGGTGAGAGCGAGCTATGGCAATTTTAGCTGGAGGGGTTAGGAAGGCTTTTATTCTGTAAAGTGAGACTAGTTTTTTATTGATGGTTTTGATAGTTTGGTTAACATGTAGGTCAAATTTTAGATCATTGTCTATGATGACACCTAATAGTTTTGTAGATGGGTCGGGGGAGATTATTGTGCCATCATTTGATTTTATGGTAAAGGTGAAAGTGGTAGACCTATGTGCTGGTGAAAATAACAGCATTTTAGTTTTTTTTGGGATTTAGGATCAGGCGATGTTCAGAAAGCCAGTTTTCTATTGTATTAAAGGTGGTCTTGGTAGCTGACGATAACTCTACTGGGGATGTGGCTGAGCAAATCCGAGCAGAGTCATCAGCATATTGGATACAGCTGACTTTTGGGATGACAGTATAAAGGTCGTTAATGAAGATGGAGAACAGCAAGGGCCCTAGTATAGAGCCTTGTGGTACTCCAAGGGTGTTAGGTAGAAGGTTATAGAGTTTGTTCTACCAGAGGACAGCCTGCTGTCGACCATTCAGGTAGGATTGAAACCATTGGAGGGCTCCAGTATCTAGACAGAATGTTTGCAGGGTGTGGATTAAAAGTTGATGATCAACCATATTGAATGCCTTGGAAAGATCCAAAAAGAGGGCTGAGGATATATAATTATTGTTGCAATTATGGTTTATGGTGTTAGTAAAGGCTAGGAGGGCTGAAGTAGTGCTGTGATGAGGACGGAAGCCATGCTGAGTGTCTGCCATAAGGCGATTTTGGATTAGGTGGTGCATGAGTTGTCTATGAATACATTTTTCCATAATCTTTGCAAGTGGAGAGAGTATAGCTATTGGCCTATAATTGGAGAATTCAGTAGAGCTGCCTCCTTTGTGAAGTGGGATTACGTAGGATATTTTCCAGATGGTGGGAATTTTAGCTTCTACTATGGTTCGATTGATTAGTATTGAGACAGGGTAAGCAATAGCAACAGCTGATTTTTGTAGGTACTCAGCAGGGAGTTGATCAGCAGAAAGTGTAGTGGGTTTTAGTTTTTTGATCAAGGTACAGATAAGTGAAGTGGCGACTGGTTGGAAGCTGAACGCAAGTAGGTTTCTAGGGGTGCTACTTTCAGGACCACGGGAGCTAGGAGGTAGTTGGCTAGCTAGGGCTTGAATTGTCTCAGTAAAGAATTGGTTAAAACTATCAGAAACATCTTCAGGGGTTTTATCAATAGTAGCAGCAGGGATTGGGGTTGAAGTTTAATATGGGTGGTTGGGGATTCTGAGGAACAGGTGCCCCAGTCTATGTTAAAGTCTCCAAGTAGTAGGGTTTCTTGGGGGTAGTGACATGATAGCCAGTGCAGGATATCTTCAAATGTAGATATATTGTTACCTGGGAGAATGTACATACAGATGATATTAATGCATTTATTTTTATTAAGTTGCAATTTGGTGGCAAGAATCTCTGAGTTATTAATCTGAGGAGGTTGTATTACATCTATGGTGACATTCAACTCAGATTTATAGAGTACAGCTACCCCACCCCCTTCCTCGAAGCACGATCCAGCCTGTGTATGTTGTACCCAGGTGGTAACACTTCATTGTCTTTAGTGTTAGGTTTTAACCAGGTTTCAGTTAAACAGAGAATCTCAGGGGAGGGGACATCCAGAAGTGCATGCAATTCATGTACCTTGCTATTAATGTTTCTAATATTGAGATGACAGACTAGGAGAGAGTTAGTTGGCCTATTAATTGTAGGTTTGTAGCTTAGATTACAAGTAGAGGGGGTATGTGTATCTGAAGTGAGTGGGCCAGGGTTGGGGTGAATATCACCACCAAGTATTAGGTTGAGTCTATACTTGGTGATGAACTTCAGGAATATGTTTATTAGTTTGTGGTAGTGTTTGGGTCTAGAGCTAATGTGCCTGGGGTGAGATGTTGATAGACTGAACAAGATGTTGGATAGGATCTGGTACTGTAAGTATGGTTGAAGGTGGAAGGATTTACAGCTGGGGTGATAGTATGGCCTTTTGGGACCTGAAATCCTGTGAGAAACTGGTTTCCATACAAGGTAAGGAGGTATGGTGTGAACAAGAGGGGTAGTAAAGAGGAGTATATCATTATCTGTGATTCAGCTAGTGAGTTAAGGAACTGTTTTACCTGGTGATGCAACACCAGAAGATAGAGTGGTGAGGTAAAGGTACTGGAAGGGGATGGGAGAATGCCAGATGAAAGCTAATAGGTGCTATTAAAATGTAGGTAGTAGAATGGGGGTGGGTGGAATTATGCCGGATGAAAGCAGATAGGATCTAGAAAGTGGGGGAGTGGCTATAGTACTATAAATTTAGAGGTACTGGGGGCGGGAGGTAATTGGGGGCAGGGAGGGGAGCAAAGAGAGCCCGTGCATAGCGAGGGCAAACGTAGTGGGGCTATTGCAGTTTACAAGGTTTCCTAAGGTGTCCTAAAGCTATAAGGTAAGTATTACAGCTCTTAATGTAAGAGTCAATTTACTTCAGGTACAGGGGAAGGAGGCAACCACTCAAGTAGAAACAAAGAGCCCTATGGCTGACCAATATGGTGACCTGCTTAATTACAAAGCACTGTAAGTGAAAGCTTAACAAATGCTTTTTGTGTGTGTAACCTACTCTGTTTAAATGTTGAGAGAAACTGATTGCAGTCCTGTAGACACCGTTTTGTAGGGAACTGTAGGAAAGGAGAAAAGCAGAGATTCTAGGGTAAGCATGAAGGCAACAACAGGCAGTTATTATATAATAATGCATTCAGAAAAGTTTGGTGGGGGGGGGTAAAGTAGCATACTTCAGAATGAACTAAGATTTATAGCTAAGAAACCTAAGCAAGAGAGCAATGCAGTATATAAACACTTGCCAGATTTTAAAGATATACCAGAAAAACTAAATCAATTATTCACAATTGTACAACTGGGAAATTGCCAGTAAAAGCAATTCAGGTGCAGCTAGCCCAAGTTATTCAAGTCATAAAAGCACTTCTTCAATGTGTGTGTGCAATTTAAACATTAAAAAACACATGCAGCAAGGAGGAGCTCTGATTATACACTTTCTCTAGGTACAGGTTCAGTTTAAACACAAATATTACCACAGAAATTCAGTAAAGTCACTAGCTACTTATAGAGCCTCTGAAAAAAATAGAGCAGTCTGTGCAGAATCAGAATTTAGCAGAAGGTCATTCAGTTACACAAAAAATAGGAAAAGATCCATACAACGAAGAAACTTACACTAAGTCACACCAGGTCAGCCATGGAGGGAAGAGAGAGGGGAAATCCTAAGCACCTAGATTTGAAAATGATGCCTGTACTGAATTGTAGCAGTTTACCCTGTTTGAGGAAAGAGGGGGTGGGGGAAAAGAGAAGGCAGTGGGAGTGGTTACAAGGAATACCCTGATTGACTCAAGACACCACACCAGAGATAAGTTGAATGTAAGGGCCTAAAATCTGCCCTCAGCACTATGTTATTTGCATTCAGTACTTTAATTTTAATGTTACTTGCACTCCGGACTGTAATTTCACTTATGTTTAGCACTAAAGACAGACCAACAGTATACAATTTTGAGAATTTTTACAAGGGTTACTTGTTCAAATGTCAGGCTATTGCAGTTTACAAGGTTTCCTAAGGTGTCCTAAAGCTATAAGGTAAGTATTACAGCTCTTAATGTCAGAGTCAATTTACTTCAGGTACAGGGGAAGGAGGCAACCACTCAAGTAGAAACAAAGAGCCCTATGGCCAAGGGCGCCCGCAGGCAGGTGCAAGGTGGTGCACTTGCACCCCCCTGGAATCGGCTACGGCTAGTTAATTAAAAAAAAAAAGTTTTTTTTTTTTTACGCACATTCTCCTTTAAGAAGGAGTCCAAATAGTCCAGTCACGCTGACATCATCGTTGTCAGTTTAAAGTTTGTGAGCGGGAACTCACACAGGCGGCAGCAAAGTTTGTGAGCGGGAACTCACACAGGCGGCAGCACTTTCAGGAAGAGAGAAGATGGGAGCGGGACCTGACACTTAGGTGTGTGAAACGGACGAAAGGAAGATGGGGCGCTGTGTGTCTTTCAGGTAGTGTGTGGAAACGAATGGAAGGAAGGGGGGGGGTGTGTGTGTGTGTGTGTAAAATGCCCCAGGTGTACATGGTGGTGGGTAGTGAATAAGGCTTGAACCCTGTACCTTGGGCCCAAGTGGCAAGAGCCTGAATTCCCTACCCACCACCATTTGTGAAAATGTTGCAGGATTTTCCCTCATACTTTTTCTGTTCCTCATAAAATCTGTGGTTTCTGCATTTGTGTCCTTGTTGCCTGACAGCTACATGTTCTCTGGTTTTATTCTTGGCTGTCTGGAGTGTTTCTCCCTGGGCCTCTGCTAAAACTTAGCTTTTTTTTTTTTTTTTCAAAGTCAGACTTTCCTGGTTAACAAAAGTTAAAAAAAAATGGACACTTGTCAGACTTCATATTCTTCAGAAAGTGTATGTTAACAAAAGCTTTTATTCTAGCAATTTTCTAAGTGTACAAGATGGATATTTGAAATGTATCCCTGTGTTTGGGACTGTATCCCCCCCCCCATTATTGGCTTCGTCCAGGTTTTGTGCTAGGGTTGAGAGTTATGGTAAGAACTGAATTCACTGAATATGTTTGAGGGCTGTATTCACCCAGTATTGGCTTTGTTCAGGTATTTATTGGCTTCATCCAGGTTTTTTGCTAATGTTGAGAGCTATGGTAAGAACTGATTTCACTGAATATGTTTGGGGGCTATATTCTCCCAATACTGGCTTTGTCCGGGTGTTATTTGCTAAGAGGTTGAGAGCTATGGTGAGAACTGAATTCACTGAATGTTTGGTGGTTGTAGTAGTCACCCATTATTGGCTTTGTTCAGGTCTTTTGTGCTAAGAGGCTGACAGCTGTGCTATGGTGAGAACTGAATTCACTAAATGGTAGCTATTTAAGTTTCAGTCTTCCTCTTTCACAAAACAGTTTATTTGGCGTAGTGGTAGGTTGCTCTGACTGTTTTGCACGGGGTCCCCTGGGTTCAAGACGTGGCAGTGAAATGTATGGTGGTAACGCAGCATTTTATTCTAGCAACTTTCAAACATTATACAAGCAATGTTTAAAATGTGTCCCTAGTTTTTGGCCTGTTGTCCCCCCCCCGCCCCCAATAAATTTTGGCTTTTTCCAGATTTCTTGTGCTGAAAAGTTCAGAGACAGCTGGGTGTCGGAGTAGATTTTACAAGGAGCTGAGAGCTGCAGGGGAGCAAAAGTTTAGTGCTGCTTGTGTTTAGTCTGCTTGCATTAATAGCACAACAGATAGTGTACTTGCTTTAGATGCTGAAGGCTGTGGGTTCTACTCCCACAGTAGGTAAATGCATTGCTGATGCTGTATTGTGTTGTAAAGGGGGTGGATGCTGCAGTCTTTTGGCAAAGATACCTAGTAACTATGAACCTGTTAACAGTTTGCTATCCATTCCCTATTGCGGTATTACTAGCTTTTCATTTTTTTATTGCATGCAACAAAAGCAATTTATTCTTCAAGAGTAACAGGCACTTTATTTGTAGATTAAACAATGACATATAAAGTGTTTGCTAGCAGCAACCTCTTTATTAGTGACAACTTTCTTCACTGTGGAGTTTACTACTTCAGAGATTGTGTATATTTTTACTGATACTGGTGGACTTGAGTAGACTTTTTATGATGGAAATGTTCTGAATTGGGCAGTTTTGTCATTAGTGGATGCTTTTGTTTCATTGTTTACTGGAAAAATGTTCAAAACAATAAATTTAAAATGCCCTCTAACAACTGTACTGTATTGTACAAGGAATATAATGTAATACAGTCAGGAAGGTGTATCAAGAGCATGTGTATGTTATGTTCGAGGGGCCTATGATTTTGTAGACAGCCCAGAGTTAATATTTGCCATTGGCAAAATGTATTTTCTCTGAAAGTGGGTTTCAGTGCTGTTTCAATGCATGTGAGTTTCAAGAGCAGAGAAGTTTTAATGTTGGTCTATTTTCATTGTGAGACTGCATTGCTTTAACAGATATGTATTAGGGTTTGTGCTGTAAAATGCAAAATAAAACTTTCAAATGAAATCCTAAATCATCGCAGAAGTGAAGCAGTATGCACATTAGTGTTTATGATAAATGGGACATTGGAATGGCTGCAGGGGGGAGGCTCCATTTGACCATGATTTTGTGAAGGGGGGGTAGCAAGCTCAGACAGCCCCGGTTGAACTATACCTCTCAGTTGTCCATATCTTTGCAGAATGAATAGATATTTGCTGCTTATTTTTGGTTTGTTCTCAAATTTGTGATTTTCTAGCAAATCATTTAGGAATGAAGCCATTAAATGACAGACATTGAGTTTCAGATGTCATAACCTTCAGAAAAATGCATGCTAATGCAAGACTGTCTTTACGTTTATACAAGAGCAATTTTTAGTAGTGTTTGTATGTTCCCCAATATATTTGGCCTTGTTCAGATTTCCTGCATTAAGAGGTTGAAAGGTACGTGCAAATCACTTTGTAGATTAGGAATATCCAAACATCTCAATTGTCCCCAATTCTGGCTCAAAATGTTGCTCTCCCCTAATAATCCCTCCTCCAAAATGGCAATTTTGGAAGAAAATGTGGAGGGTTTACAATTATATATAACTGTAATGATCACTTATAGATTACCTTTATTTCAGAAATGCATGTGGATGCTCTTATTTTGTTAGCTGCTTCAAGTTAACTGTTAATATTAAAAAGGTGTCCCTTTTTTGACAGGTATTTTTGCATCACATTTTGGTCCGTTTTTCATAAAATTGTGTTTTTCTGGCAAATTAGTGGCAAGTCATTAAAGATTGAAGTTAGAAAATAATGGCAGACATTTGAGTTTCAGATTTCATACCCTTCAGAAAACTTGTACTAATGCAAGATCTACCTGTTCTATTTAAGTTATAAGAGCAATATTTAAAAATTGGCCTTATTTTTGGGCTTGTCACACTTCTAGTTCTATGTATGGCTTTGTCCAGATTTCTTGCTCTGAAGTTGAGAGGTATGAGTGTCAGAGCCATCACTGTCAGCCAGAGACATTTCAAATTGTGACATACTTATTGCTCCCCTCTCCCCATTGTAGTGGCTCTGGATGTGTCCATGGAAGGCAAGGAGCAGTTATGCAGTGTAAATGTGCAGAGTATTCCCCATCCAAAGTAGATCACAAATCTGACCGTGGCTTTTCATCTGTCCTTGATTTTGCAAAATGTTCTGGTTTTCTATCAGATTTTTGTACTGTTGATTTATGCTTCTTATTCTGGAACTGTATGCTGTCACAGTGCCCTGTTGCTCTGTTTAAGTAGCCATGGTTTAATGAACATCAGGTAAGCTTGTCGGAGATTGTAAGATGCAAGTAAGCTTTAGTAAGCTTGTCGGATATTGTAAGATGCAAGTAAGCTTTAGTAAGTATATTGTTAAAGAATTACCAGCATTGAAAGCCTTTTCGTTGTTGCCATGCAGAGAATATTTACATGACTAGATAATGTATAAGCCTTGGGTATTGAAATGCATATGACAGTTTTATTTATTTTATTTGCAGTTGGTTTGCCAGGATAGTCCATTGGGCCAAATGAACCCGTTTTCAATGGAGTCCTGGGGAGAAAAGCTCCAAAACTAAGTAGGTTATTAATAGATATACAAATTATACAATTACACAGAAGTTAATCATACAAGAAATAACAATTTGAAAATAATACAACTAGAGCGAGTACAATCTAGTGATGAAATTAATAGGTAATACAGACTAAAGGGAAATTTAGCACAAAAGCACTGAGAAATAACATATTTGGAAGCATTTCATGACAATATTGAGGAATAATAACATATTAGGAAGCAATGCACAAAAGTACTGAGAAGCAATAACGTATTAGGGAAGCAATACTTGGGAAGTGTGGCCTAGTATATTCTTTCTGATTATTCTAGGAATAATAATATGTATGAGTTAGGGTGGGTAATTAGGAAAGTTGCAGGAGGAAACAGAGGAAGAAAGAAGATGGAGTTTGCAAGTGTTATGTGGTGTGGGAGCAAGAGCATTCCCACTGGGATACTAGATGTGAGTGAAGAGATCTTTTAAATATAAAATGGTTGGGGGTGGTGCGAATGGAAGGTGGTAGGGAGTTCCAAAGGCATGCAAGGAGAAGATTTTGCCTGGGGACTAGTCGGTTTATATACTTCTAATAGATTTTGATTGTTGGATCTTGATACTCTTGCAGGAAGGTGCATTTTAAAGGCTGATGAAAGGGAGGTACAAAGGGAGGGGTTGAAAATGAGCTTATGTGCAAGATTTAGTTGAGTATATGTGAGAATTGGGTAGCTCTAGCCATTTTAGTTTTGGAGAGAGGAACAGTGGTGGGTGGAGGACTTGTGGTTGGTAGCGAACTTGGCAATTTTGTTGTAGCAAGAGGAAAGTTGTGTTGGAGGTCTGTAGATTAGTTAGGAGTGGAGCTCCATAGAGAAGGGAGAGGATAAGAAATGAGGTAGAGGGTGATTTTGGTAGCAGGTGTAAGGTAATGATTTTGTCGGTAAAGCATACCGGGTTTTCTTGATATTTAACTGTAGGTGGGAGTTGAATTTGAGCTGGTATCAATTTGGACCCCAAGTAACTTGGTCTCTGACACCAGTTCCAGGAGTAGATTATTTTGTCTAGAGATGTGGAATGTGTTTATATTGAAAGAAGTTGCCTTAGAGGGATGAATAACATTAATTTGGTTTTAGAGGCATTGAGTGCTAGGTGATTCCTTTTCATCCATTGCTCAGTTGTTGTAAAAGCATCTTGAGTCAGTTTTAGGAGTGAGGGATAGAGGTGGCAGCAGATAATAGCAGAATCATCGGCATATTGGATGATGTCTGAGAATGGGATAGAGTTGTGGAAATAATTTAAAAATATATTTAAGAGAAGGGGACTCGGTATAGAGCCCTGGGGTACCCCAGTAGGAGTATTTAGAAATGAGGAGGTGGCCTTTTCCATTTGACTGCTTGAGATCTGTTAGATAAGTAGCTGGAGAACCAGTTCAAGGAGGAGGGAGATGGGTAAAGTTTAGTTAGTAGCAGGCTGTGAGAGTGTGTCAAAGGCCTTAGAGAGGTCGAGTAGTAGGGTAGAAACAATGGCCAGAGTCACGGGCTTTATTTACAGTTTCAAGGAAGGAGAGGAGGGCGGTCATAATGCTATGATGTGGTCTGACTCCATGTGTGGGAGTTAGTAGGTGATTATCTAAGAGATGTGGAAGGAGTTGTAGTTGGATACACTTTTCTAGGAGTTTAGAGATGGGGACAGAATAGCGATGGGGAAATTAGTAACATTGTTGTTGTTGCCACCTTTATGTAGAGGTATGATAAAGGCCCTTTTCCAGACTTGGGGTACTATACATTCTTGGCTAGACCAGTTGATTAAAATGCTAATAGGGTAAGCGATTGCTTCAGCAGCTTTGCCAAGAAAGTAAGAAGGGATGTTATCAGGAGCATTGGTGCATGGCTTCAGTTTCATAAGGAATTTCTTTATAGTAGAAGTTGGGTATAGGTTTAAATGAGAAAAAGGAGTGTGAAGAGGGAGAATTAGGGGCAGATGAAGCTGATGAAGTAGTAGGAGGAGTGGAGGGATGGGAGTTAGTAGATGGGAATGAGGAAGTAGTAGCAGTGTAGTGGTGTTAGAGAAAGATGGCGTTAATTTGGAAATGGATTCAATGAAAAGAGTTAAATTGGGTAGCCAAGTCTTGGTCAGGAGCGTTTGGGTTTGGGGTAGGGGTATCTGGTTTGCTGGGGTTAAGTAGAGTAGAGATACCTTTCCAAAATTTCTGAGGGTTTGATTTTATTATTTTGAAGTGTGGAAAAGTAGTTTTGTCGGTCTAAGATTATGAGCTTTTTTACCTTATTTCGAAGTATTTTATATTCATTGTAATAAAAGGACAGGATTACAGTATTTTCAGAAGCTCATTAAATTTTATTGCAGACCAGTGTCTTATAGCAGTGTCTGTGTGTTAGTACACTTGTAGTTGGGTCAGGGTGGCTTTAATGGTATATGGTAAATAAGCATTGCTACCTTATTTAAAAGCCAAGCCCTGCAACAACTAGCTCCACACTGAAGTCAAAACACAATAGCTCTGGTGGGTAAATGTACTCTGTAGTAATCAAAAAAGGCAAATGTTTAAAATAACTACAGCTTATGTGCAAACACAATAGGTAGTGATGAAACAATGCTCTGCTAAAAATGTTTTAATGCTCCACAATGCTGAGCTGCAGATCAGTTATCACTGGCTACCAGGATTTCACCCACTTCAGCTCAAGCACGGTGCCGTTCAGTGCAACCTTCCCAGAACTAGTTTGTCTGACCAGAATTATTTGGTGTGTGTATTAGAGGGAGGTAGCATACCCCTCAGCTGTCCAGATTTTTGCCCCATATTCCTCCTAAAAAGGATTGAAGTTGCTAAATGAGACATTTCAGTTTTAGATGTCATGTCATTTAGAAAAATGCATACCAACACAAATCCTGTTACTCTTGCAATTTTCTAAGTTTCTGGGAGCCATATTTATAATCTGTCCCTATTTATTTTAGGCTTTGTCCAGATTTCTTGCACTAAGGTTGAGGCCTTGAGGGTATGGTATGTTTGTGAGAAAGTGAAATGCCCAAGTTAGAGTTAACAGGTGGAATTTTCAAGTGCATTTTCAAGGAACTGTGAGTTTTAAGGGAAGCTAAGTTCACTGCTGCTCATGCCAAGTCTATTTACAATGTGCAACTGTTTTGTTTAGCAAATGGTATCTCTATTATGGTATAACGTTTTAAAGCTATGTTAGTAGCACCACAAGTAGAATACTTGCATCTTAATGTAAAGGCTTGAGGTTCTATTCCTACAGCATATACATTTGTATGTTGCAGTCCTCAGGATGCCCTCCTTTGGATGAGATGCCTAATAACTATGAACCTGTTTTTCAGCTTGTCATCCATTTTCTATTGCAATATACCAGCTTACCATTTTTTTTAATTTAACATAGGCAATGTATTCTTTGACGGCAACAGGCACTGAATTTGTAAATGAAACACTGAAATATACAGCAACAACATCTTCATTAGTTTCAGATATCTTTAATGTGGAATTATTCAGATTACTTTTACTTCAGCAGAGTCACTCAAACAAGTGCTGCTGTATAATACAAGGGATATAATTCAATTATATATTATAATTAATACAATCAGGTAAATCTAATAACTTTTGCATGGCCCTAACGGTGTGCAAGGAGCCTATTGCTTGAAAACAGTTCAAAGGTAAATAACCTGCCACTGGGCAGATGCATTTTCTTTGAATGTGGGTTTCAATGCTGTTTCATTGAATGTGAGTTTCAAAAGTAGAGAAGCTTTAATGCCAAGTCTGTTTTCATTGTAAGACTATTGCTTTGTTTAGGTTTAGTAAATGTCTCAGTGTTTGGGCTATAATGTTTGAAATAAAAGTTGTAAGTTAAATCCAACTGCCTGTAATCATTGTAGAACTAAAGCATAAAACAGTATGCACACAGATTTGAACAGTGTCTACAGTAAATGGGGAGAAATAGCCAAGTAATGGGACACTGGAATGGCTGTGTGGGCGGGGCTTGGGTGGGTGGACTTGGGTGGGGCTGTGTTGGCAGGGGGCGGGGTGAGCTATGTGGGTGGGGCTCTGGGTTTGCACCCCCCTGCAAAAAATCCTGCGGGCTCCCTTGCCTATGGCTGACCAATATGGTGACCTGCTTAATTACAAAGCACTGTAAGTGAAAGCTTAACAAATGCTTTTTGTGTGTGTAGCCTACTCTGTTTAAATGTTGAGAGAAACTGATTGCAGTTCTGTAGACACCATTTTGTAGGGAACTGTAGAGTTCAAACTAAGTCACACCAGGTCAGCCATGGGGGGGAAGAGAGAGGGAAATCCTAAGCACCTAGATTTGAAAAATGCAGTTTTATGCCAAATTATAAAATATCCAAAGCCATCTCAGATATCATGGTAGCCTCTAAATTATTTGATCCTTTCACCTTTTTCATCTGAATAATTTACAATTTTCTTACTCATCTATCACACATAACGTGAGGTATCACATAATTCTTTTTCATATCAAGTCCACTTTCTTTCCTTGCTAGCAGTTGTAACATATCTTTTAAATATTTCTCTAATCACTTGAAAATGAATTTTTATATTGACCTCAGTTAATTAATTATCTTGCATAACCAGGCCTGGAGCTGGAGTTTAAATTCTGACTCACAGGAGAACCCTAACATTGTCTCATTGTATTTCTGCTTGTTTCACTGAATTCATATTAAAATATTTTTTATGATCTTTGAATCAAGCAACTGAGTTTGTTCATAATGTCATCCTCATTGACATTTCTCCTGTACATCAATGTTGCCTGTAGTACACAGTGACATTCTTTATACTACATACAGTACACAGTGACATACTACAATACACAGTGACATACTGCAGTAGTGACATACTACAGTACACAGTGATATACTGTAGTACCCAGTGACACTACAGTATGCAGTAACATACTGTGTACAACAGTACACAGTGACATACTACAGTACAAAGTGCAGTACATAGTGACATGCTACAATACACAGTGACATAGTGCAGTACACAGTGACAGACAATACACAGTGACATACTCCAGTACACAGTGACATACTACAATACACAGTGACATACTGCAGTACACAGTGACACTACAGTGCACAGTGACATACTGCAGTACACAGTGACATAGTGCAGTACACAGTGACATACTGCAATATCACACTGACATACTGCAGTACACAGTGACATACTGCCGTACACAGTGGCACTGCAGTACACAGTGACATACTGTGTGCTGCAGTACACAGTGACACTACAGTACACAGTGACATAATGTATACTGCAGAACACAGTGACATACTACAGTACACAGTGATGCTACAGTGCACAGTGACATACTACAGTACCCAGTGATGCTACAGTACACAGTGGCATACTACAGTACACAGCAACATGCTATAGTACACAGTGACATACTGCAGTGCACAGTAGCATACTACAGTACACAGTGACATACTACAGTACACAGTGACATACTGGTTGCGCTGAACTATTTTTCCTGAGTCACTGAATCACTGAAAAAAGCCATAGTGGATTATGCTCCATATCAGCCAAATAAAGTATGAACCATCTCTGTATTTAACTTTATCCATATTAAATTATAAAACACTGTGCCCCTAAAAGGTTAAATCAAGAAGTAAATGTTTGTTTTTAGATAGTATATTTGATAAGTTAATATTTAAATAGGTTATTTATATTAACATATTTGGATATGATGTTTGTAAAAGTATATATTTTAAATTGTATGGGTAATCGATTTATTGCTTGTTAAATGAGTTTAATGAGGTTTGTATCTGTATAAAAGAAGTGGATGTGAATCGTGTTTTAAATCTTGTGAAGGCAAATGGATGAGGTACCAGACTGATTGGCAAAATAAAAGAGCTGGTGCTGAGCAGTTTGAATTTTTTTGTTTTCAGCAGTTTTTTTATTTTCTTTTTACTATGTGAAATAAAATGCATGCAGATGCAAAGACTCTTAATACCAGGTTATGTTCTACACTCACATATACTGCCTATTTTCCCTTCAGTTTACTTAGTAATTTTTAAATAATGCATTGCTTTTCAGGTAAAGCATTGACATCACTGTGTTAAAAGTCAGATTGCAAGTATTTGAAAGGTATGGTCCGATTCACAGTCAGAGCTGGATTAAGGTCAAGTGGGGCCCTAGGCAGGGTAAAAGATCCCCCCCAGACACACACACACATATACAGCACCCCCCTCAGCACCAATTCCCCCCTCACAGCCATTCCAGTGCCTCATTACTTGTCTATTTCCCCCATTTCCCACGAACACTGTTCATACCTCTCATTGTACACGCTGTGCATACTATCTTCTTCTTTACTTCTACAATGATTACAGATATTTGAAATTTTATTTATTTATTTTTATTTATTTTACATTTGTTGACCGGGCTAGTCTAACTGGATATATGTCCATTTTCAGTAGAGGCCCGGGGAGAAAAGCTCCAGGAAATAACATACAATTTAACAAAAATAGCATAGAGACAGTCTTATGCAGCAATAATTATAACATAAAAAACAGTTTTAAACAGCTGTACTTAATAACAGAATGTGTAAGCTAAAGAAATTGGTAAAGAAAATTATAAAATATAGATGAATAACATTTTTTTTTTTTATAAGGTACTCTTATTAGGAAAAAATCTTAGTAGGTCATAGTTTACTAGTATACTTGTATACATGTATAATTTATATGAGAGAAAAGGATATAGAAGTATTTTAAGAAGTTTTGTAATTGGAGAAGGTAGAAGATCAGAGGCAAGAAAATGTTAGTCAGGGTTACAACAGAAGCATAACCAGTGGTTATTGAAGTAGTGTTTTAGATTTCTTTTAAAAAGTGGGAGAGAGAGAATTAATTTAAACCTTTTTTTCAAATTTTATAGCACAAACATATAGTTGTTTGCTAAACAAAACAAAAAAATACAGTCTTACAATGAAAACAGACATAGCATGAAGAGTAAACTCTGCCCTTGAAACTCACATTCATTGAAATGGCATTGAAACCCACATTCAAAGAAAATGCATCTGTCCAGTAGCAGATTAAGTTTACCTTTCAAACCATAGGACCCCTGCACACTTTTTAGGACATGCATGCATACATGCATATGTTCTGATTGTATTAAATTATATTCCTTGCAGAATATAGCACCACTTATTAGACAGCGTTTTAAATCTGTAGTTTTGAACATTTTTCCAGTAAGCAATTAACAAAACATATGAACCAGTAATGACTAAACTGCCCATTACAGAACATTTCAACTGCAAAAGGCCCTTCAAACACCAACATCAGTCAATATGCACAATCTCTGCAGAAGTAAATATCATCTAAATTATTTCACATTAAAGAGATCTGTAACTAAGGAAGAGGTTGCTACTAGAAAATAACATTATATTTCGGTATTTCATCTAAATTCAGTGCCTGCGATGCCTGCTGCCCTTGAAGAATGTTACCTATGTTACATTAAAAAAATTG
Organism: Protopterus annectens; assembly: GCF_019279795.1. Classification (NCBI taxonomy): domain Eukaryota; kingdom Metazoa; phylum Chordata; order Ceratodontiformes; family Protopteridae; genus Protopterus; species Protopterus annectens. Next base: position 293,003,031 of record NC_056745.1, read on the forward strand.
TAAGCTGGTAATATTGCAATAGGGAATAGATGGCAAACCAACAACAGGTTCATAGTTATTAGGGTATCTAATCCAAAAGAGGACACAGTCAGGACTGCAGGACCTCCCACCATTCCCGCAAAGTATAGCACAGTATTAGCAATCCATCTACATGGTGTGGGAATACAACTCACTCTTTCTGATCAAAAGAAAGCATGCTAATTGTTGTGCTACTAAAACTGCTTTTAAATTCTGTAGCAAAAACAGTAACAACCATTTGCTAAACAAAAAGGTTGTACATTGAAAACAGACTTAGCATGAGCAGCAGTAAACTTATCTTCCTCTGAAGCTCACGGTTCCTTGAAAATGCACTGAAACTCACAATTCCTTGAAAATGCACTGAAACTCATAGTCTGATAGTTGGTGTAGAGGATTCAGGCTCTAGTCTCCTCTAAATAAAATACAGGGTTAGAGCCTCAGTAAATTAACTAAACTGCTGTTCCTAATTAGGGCATTTTACAGACTGCAGGCAAACACACACACACACACACACACACACACACACACACACACACACACACACACACACACACACACACACACACACACATACACACACACTAATAATAATGTTCTGCAGATAGAAGTAGTCACATGTTTAAATTCTATGTGTGGATGCATTATAGAAAAAGAAGCAATCAGCAATCAGCAGGTATGTGCATTGATGAAAACAACAGCAGGAGTATATGGGGATGCACAATGTTGTATGCAGAGGGTGTTCTTAAAGACAAACTCCTTTAAAAGAAGACATGTTATTTTTTTAATTTAAAAGTAAATGTTGTGGCAGCCACCCTGGCCAGCAGGCCCTTCCCAGCCAGTGGGCCATAGGTGACTACCTAAGTTGCCTAGTTCTGTATCTGGCTCTTTTTACAGTAGGTCATGGTAGAATATGTCATAAACATCTTCTAAATATAGGGTAGGTGAAGTTGCATGTGATCTTGATGAGGGGCTGTCATATGAGCTGAATGGTAAATTGCTGCAATGACATAACCAACTTAATGAAAGTGATCCTCAAAAACTTATCTCAAAGTGCTGCAAAACCAGGACCTCAGATGAATGGTTCTGTTATGTTTAGATGAATACTGATGTGATCTGCATGAAATGTTTACCCCTCCTACTATTTCCACTACCATATACCCCCAAATGTCTGGACATGCAGAAAGGACAATGTTCTCTGTCCCTTCCAAAACTGACTTCAATTTGAGTCTGTAATGTCTTGACTATTATACGCATGGAGTTGGATATGACTGCTCTGTCTAACCATGTCATTATCCATATTCTCTAACATTTGCATATACTGCCATAAATTATAACTTACACCATACAGTATTCTGACCATTTCTAGCTGACTTTCTGTGGTCATGCACTGTTCCTGAACAATATCTTGCCACATTTGCTGTTAGGCAGCCAATGTTTTATGTTTCCTGGGGTAGCTGTGACATAAGCCTACAGTTGGCATACCTTTGTAAAGATGTCACTATAGACACTGCTACTTCTGAATTTTTGACATCAACCAGAAGGTGGTCCTGTGGGGTTGAAGACCATGGAGTAGAGATGCATGAGTAACATGTAGTATAACGTCTCGCTATGCTTGACACTATGATCCAGTGTCACTTTCTGCAGATTTACTAACATATTGTGGGGTGTTAGATCCTGCCATTATACTTGTCAGCTGTATGCCACTGTCCTCAGGCTGTCTGATAAATATATCATCATCATCATCCATCAACCATTCTGCTGATAATATGCTCTAAACTTGTTGATATAGTCTTATCTTTGTCACAGCCATCCCCACAAAGGGAGAGGAGGTATTCCTCATCAAGTGTTAAATGGATAAGTGTGGGATGCTCCCCCCCAGTATTGCTATGGGCAATTGCATTGTGCCTTTCCTTTGCTCCTGCATTTCCTGCTATATCACTGACACTCTTCTTGCACTGTGTTACTGTACAGCTCCTTCTACCAACAGCATTTATATTGTAACCACATGGCTCCAGGCATTTGCCCTATCAGCTTGCTTGGGTCTCCCTGTTCCAAAAAAGAGAATGCTGTATGTCGTAAGGGCTGCCATGAGAATGCAGCTTACCTCATGGCTAAAATTATCCTTTCTCTGTCTGGATCCCTGCTGTTACATCATTAATATACCTAAAGCAACATGCCAAAGTCATACACTGAAAGTTTTCACCCATTCATCAGTCAAACAACACAGCAATGAAAGCATTTCTACTTTCATCACAAATAAATCAAAGATCTGTGTACAAAACCAGGTTTGGTAACACAACATCCATATTGATATAGACATGCCAGTCCCAATCCATCAAGTTAAAGTTGTGTTGTGGTAATCTGTGCAATATCATGAACACATTTCATGCTAGTATTGCAAGCACTTTACTAACAGACTTGCAGTCTTTCACTAACACTACCATGCTGTTGCTTTTCATTCAGGAGTGACACTCAGCAATCCCCCAGTAAAGCAACACACATCTTGAAACAACACATTCTTGAAAATACATCAGACTATAATGACTGCAAATTATGACTTATATCATGTATGGCAAAATCCCTACAAGCCAGCAAAATGAATTTCCAAAATATATTTCACATTGCAATTATGACTACTTCAATCTACATTTCAGTTCTGCTGTCATGAATTTCAATTCATAAATGCTGCTCACTTAATCAGTAGTGACATGAGTTCTTCACATCTGACCATCTAATCAATAACAAACACAATTCCAGAAGTAAACACTATACTCTTAATATTAATATGAATTGCTTCCTAACAATTTCTAGCATTTTTGCTATTTAATTCCTACTAAATTAAAGAGGTCGCTGTGGTACAGCGGTTAGCATTATCGCCTCACAGCTAGAGGTCTTGCGGTTCAATTTTCAGCTGGAGCGCCTTCTATGTGGAGTCTGCATGTTCTCATCAAGTCATGTTTAAATACATGCAGGTAGGTATGTGCATGAATGGGTGTGCCTTCTTTGAAGGTTGGGTGTTGGGCTGGCACCTTGGCACTGTAAAAATCCACTGCCAATCATTAGCCGACCAGAGTTCTGCTGTGGCAACCCCTAACCAGGAACAGCTGAAAGTCATTAGTTTTATTTCTTACCAGATTAATTTATTAGTTTCATAAACCATTTGCTGCCTATCTCGACTGATCACAAGTTAATATTGTGGTCATGAACTTATTTGCATAAATTCAGGGTCATTTAAACTTGCTGTATGCAAATTAGGGTTTTTGTATGTGTATGTCTATGAATGACGGTAACACATGAGTGTGTTAGTCATCTTATCCATATAACCAGGACTCAGGTAGTTGTAAAGACACTGAGCCGAGTTATAAAGACCTCAGTGGTGCTCAGTTTTCCTTGTGAATGCATGTATAACTCTAGTAAAAAATGGAATCAGATGCAGTTGAGTCTGCATAATCCATGCTCATCCTATATACTCTGGGACATTTCATCACCTAAAATCACTCAGAAATTAATATAAGTTCATAATAACACATACAGCAAGATTTATTTATGCAGAAGTGAAAAAAGGGGGACACTGCAAAAGTAATGCTTACAGAAATAAATAGTGCATAACATTAAGATTTATTGTTTAAATAAAGGTAAACAACAGTTAAAGGACAGAACCAGAAATAGATATAAGTAACTTTAAAAGTAATGATTTATTCACCATGCAAATGAAATGTGAATGTATTCCTTTTAAAAAACTCTGTGTAACAAAGCACTTTCGCATAGTACTTTGCACATACTTAGGTTCATAGATGTTTACCAGGCTAATGATCACAAAGGCCTTTTTAAGCCTAGCCATTTCTCCCAAATCTCTGACAAGTTCTGGTACCCTTGATAAGCGTAAGCACGGAACTGGGAGATTAAACATTTACAGGTTGCCTGTGTTCATTAGAGACATAGGTGCCAAACCAGGGATGAATTTTCTGTTCCCCATCTAAGTGACACTTGAATAGGGTTAGGGAAGAACGCTACTTCACATGGATCTGGAGCCTGTTCTGGAGAAGGACTAATCTCTGGGATACATACCTGTCTCTCCAGCAGGTCCTATTTATATCACAAGCAAGGTTTAAGTCTTTAGAACAGGTAATTCTGATGCTGTTTGTTTTGTGGATATGCAGGAGGTCCATCATAGTGGGGTCTGACAATGCCTTGTATAGATGTCCCCTCATTAGCCTGTATGAGACAGAATACAAGGATATGGCCTTAAGTCAGTCTGCAAAGGATGTGTTACTTACCCCCTGTATTTTTTTAGTGAGGAATCTCTGTGGTTGTTCCAGTTGCTGGATATGCCCAGTACCTGGTTAGGTACAAACACTGCAGTCAATGATAGGTCTGATGAATGCCAAATACAGTAGAAAAATTACTTTCTTGGATCTAGATGCCATACCTTTGTTTATAAGTTACACAACAGAGAATGATTTCCTCACTACTGTATACACGTTATGGTCAAAGGCTAGATTACTGTCAATGTGTTTCCCCAACTCTCTGACTACTAGGTCAGCTCTTAGGGGTGTATTATCAACATGATAGTTACCACAGATGGATGACTTCCAGAAGGATACTGCTATGCATTTCTTGGCATTTAGTTTTATTGCATTACTCTGACACCAGTTATTTGTCTGCCAGCCCTTCCTTAAGAACATTTGTGTCAATGGGGAATTTAATGACAACTCCTAATTTGCAATCATCTGCAAATTTAGTCAGCCAGAGGCCATTGATACTGACCTTGACTTCAGAGAAGTAAATGCCAAAAAGGAGTGGTCTCATGACTGATCTCTGAAGGACTCTACTTTTGACTGACTTCTTTTTAGAGGTGGACTCTCCACTTCTAACTTACTGGGTCCTGTCAGCCATCTGGCTATTCCCGCATAACATAAGGGTTTGTACCTAAGCTCTTGAGTTTGTCAACTATGTCCAGGTGGGTTATTGTGTCAAATGCCTTAGTCAGGTCAAGGTAGTCAGTGTGAACCATTTTGCCCTCATTAGTGAATATCTCAAAGAAGTCCACCAGGTTGAATAGGCATGACCTGCCCTTGATGAAACCAAATTGGGATGGGTCCAGTATCTGGAGGCTTCTTATGTCATTATTGATCATTTCCATCATAATTCTTTCCATGGCTTTGCATATGAGACTAGTGAGACTTGTGGGTTTGTAGTTTCCATGGTCTGTAGATGGCCTACGTTTGTGTAGAGAGATGACTGTTGCTGTTTTTCATTCATGAGGCAAAAAGCCTGTTTGGAGGCTGCATTTAAATAGCAATTCCAGAGGCCTGATAGGTCATGTTTCATGCTATTTAGAAGGCATCCTGGGATATTGTCTGGGCCCACTGATGTAGTGTTCTAGGCTTCAGAGGGAGCATTAAGGACCTGTTCCTTAGTGATAGCAGGGTGAGCTATATTTGATAGTATTTCCTGAGGGAAGGTTGAGGGGGAAAGAGGAGGGAAGTTGGACCTAAATTTGTTGGCCAGTAGGTTTGCTGTATGTCTTGGTTCAGTATAGGTGGCTCCATTAACAATGAGCTCTGCACACAATTGTGTGTTGCCTTTGAGGTTGAGGACATATCTAAAGAATGCTTTATAGTTGTCCTTGGCCTAAGAGGGCAAATTCATCTCAGATTCGGCTTTGGTAGACTTTATTTGTCCTCTGAGTTGTTTGTTTAGTTTGTTGAGAGTGGTTTTATCCTGCTAATTGTTGCACCTCCTTATTTTTGCCATGATTTTCTTCCTTCTGTTATACAGCCTATTAATGTGATTCCAGCAGGGTGGCTTATTTTTTGAGTTAGTTTTATACTTCTTCCTGGTGGGAACAGCTGCCTCAATACAGATATTAACATGCTTGTCTAGGGTTTCTGTGAACAGTTCTGTGTAGGAAGCAGTGTTCTTAGGGTTTATAGTAGTTTTGCCAGGTTATCACGTAATAGTTGAAAAATAGCCTTACAGTAGTTCCTGAATATTTCAGGGTTAGCTGTGGTCCCGGGTTTTATTTTTACTTCAAATGAGACCATTTTGTGGACTGAACTTACCATTAAAGGCATTACACTAGGGGGCATGCAGCACTCTCCTGTATTAGTGAGGCCCAGATCCAGTATGGTTGCACCCCTGGTTGGTATAGTGACAATCTGGTCCAGGGATGTGCGTATACAAAATCCTGGAATCTCTGTGTCTGTATGTTTGGCGTTGAATATGATTCCATTTAATACTGGGGTAATTAAAGTTACCAAGTTACCAATGAATATGGTATAGAGTTGAATGATAAGTGCTTCCACTAAGTTTAAATACATGTTATGGATTTCCTGGGTCATAGAGGGGGACCCGCTTGCAAGGAAGTGGTATGGAATTTTGCCTACAGTGATTTGAACATGGAGAAGCTCAAGTGCATTGTCCTGTTTGATCAACCTTGAGGTATATTTATTTCTGAAGTAAACTGAGACACCTCCACCTTTAGTCCCAGACTGCATAGTAGCTGGTCTAAATGTGTTGAGGGGCATTATAACCTTGCATTGTCAGTGTGCTTTCTGCAGTTAAGGATTAATTACAGCTACTTTATGATGTTGCTGTAAGTAGGAGTTTTTTTAAACACCTTCACATTTCCATAATCATTGTGAAAAACCTGCGATCACTGAATTTGCATAAAGACATAGCAGTACTTTTCACGTACAGCAGTTATGCAAGTACAAATTCAGGGCTTTGTCTCATCTGGTGTAACTAATGATTTCCTGTTAAAGTACAGTTATATGTTTACTCATTACTTTCTCCTCCTATTTACTAAAAATAAAGATTCCCAATGAATACTTCCACACGTCTAGACAGTTTGTACTAGTTTTGATACAAGCAAAGTACCAGTCTTAGTATTTCAGAATAATGTTCATTCTTTCCTATAATGACATGAAGTATCATATAAAACAATCTAAGCTAATCCCCATTCATCAATCAAATGCATGATACAAGATATTTCTACTGAAAAAAAATCCATCTGGGATCAAAATGTCTTTTAGTATGGTGCAGTATTACGGTGATGTCTTTCACCTTAAAAATCAATTAAGGCAATTTCATAGAGGAAACAACTTCTATGAAAACTGTTGCTGACATCATAACAGCAGCTAGTCTAATGTGGTAGAACATATTACTTAGAGGTCAAATAGTATTGTGAAAATCACAGGATAAGTAAGCTGCAATGCAAAGTTTACCTTGTGCTTCGTCAGTGCTCCAACTATAACTGGACACACCATTCCGGATAAAGTTCCAACCCCATTAGATATTCCCATCAGGATGCTGGCGTACTGTGGTGCTATATCTAAATGATTGACATTAAATCCTGTAAAGATAAAACAAGAATAATTATTAAGTAATTGTCTCATGCCAGAAATGGCAAATAACCTTAAACAATTCAATTGTTCTCAGAGGACACACATGCTCACACACGCGAGCGCGAGCACACACACATGCACACACGCACACACGCACACACACACACACACACACACACACACACACACACACACACACACACATATGCAGATGCACAGACACACACACATAATAGGTATCATAATATAATACTATAATGAGCAAATTCACATGAAGACACACCTGCAAGTGCACGGACACACACACACACACTCGGTTATAACTGATAAGCATGCCAACATACAGCTTAAAGGATTACCAGATCATGTAAGGCATGTTTCTGGTGTGTTGAATGAAACCAAAGTGCCTAGTGAACATCTAGGCAGGCAGTGGGGCAATGTGCAGATTGCATGCAAATGGCACCCCGGCACATGGGAAACAGTTTACTAAAATATTTCAGTTTCTGCTTTGAAAATAGAATATGGCAATGATTTTTTTCAATAGTGTGCAAATGGTTAGAATGTAACAGACTGCAATTTAAAGGACTTTTAGAGCATTACATTGGGACATCAGACATTAATACTATGAAACAAATACTGTCAGTTTACTTTCCGTGTAACACAGTCATAAATCTACTAATGTGCATGTTAAATTTACTTGCCTATTAAGAGCAAATTAAAAGACTTTGGAAAGAATTTTTATTGTTTAAAAAGTCTTCCATCTCTCTGAAGGGAATTCACTGTCAGTTATCCAATGCAATTTGGACATTATCTCCTCAATGGATAATATGTTTGACCTCTGTAGATTGGTTGTTGCCCTTCCTGACTGGACCAGATTGCTGTTCAAACAATTTAAAGGACCTCTCCTTCTTAAAATCCATTTGTGAAGATCTCCTGTGTTCAAATGAATAAACTTAAACAGTCTCTAAAAACAGCTTTATCTTCCACATTCTGATTAGTTTCCAAAGCAAACCCCCCAATCTGATTGACTTTATTGCCTTTATAGGTAGAGAATATGCTGTCATATGGCAATAAGCAATAAGCATTCTGACCTCAAATTATTGTTTTAACCTTTCTATCAATGATGCTAATATGTCAATCTGTTCTTACAGCAATGGTGTTATAGTCAGATTTATAGGGGCCAACATTATAAGTTGATATTATTTTTAAATCATTGCTATCATCATTAAGAACTCAAAACTTGCTTTTGGTTATGATTCATAGGAATAGAAAGTAGTTGAAGAAACTGTAAAATCATTATAAATAGAATCAGATGTTGCTATATATTTTTTAAAAATACACTCACAACTTTAAATATGCCAACTGCAAGATGTCACAACAGTGAAGAAAAGGGAAACTTGCTTACTACACTGTATGGTGAACTTGGAGAAAACATACATTGTCATACCTTTCAACTTCTCTGCTCGAGAAGGGTAACCTACTTTTGGATTAAAATTGAATGCTTGAACTCCAATTGCTTGAGGTTTAACTTGCTGATGATTGGAGTTCCTCCACAGGAAATCACTGTCAGTGAGTTTTGTCAACAGTGATGTCCCTTTGGGGGAATTTCCCCCTTTTTTGAGTTGGTATGGCCATGCAGTTGGTATATTTTTTGGTAAATGCTGTTTGGGGATTCTGACCATTGGTACATTTGCTTTCATCCACTCATAATGGAAGTGCTCAAGAATTCTGGACAATGCCAAAAATAATGATGGGGGGACAAACGTCCAACACCAGGGCAATGCATTAATTAATTAATTCATTAATTAATTTATTAATTTTTATTATCTTTATTTTGCTCTTATTAACATAAAAGTCTACTTCTCTGATTTACTTAAAATTAATAGAGCACCAGGTTTTGTAGTAACATATATTTTCTGAACAATAAAAATTAGGAAACTCTATTATCTGGCATTAGAGACTGACTAACTCACAGTGAATTACCAAAAAATTAAACATTTTATGAGAGATTGGGCAATAATGAAAAGCAAATTTAGGAACTTTCTGGAAAATCAAGGACATGTAAGTATAGTGTAACTTATCAGTGTACTGAATGAAACATACCCATTCACTTAGACTGCTATGCTCAAGCAAGCTGCATGGCATTGATTAACTGCATACATCAACATAATTAAATCTGATGTAATACAGTAAACCTACTTGTGTTAAAAATGACATCTTATTTTATTGAAGCACAGCATTAACTTAGTACACTTTCTTTCTACCACCAACTATTTATAAACCCCATGGATTATGTTAAGAATACTATTAGTAGTTTTCTCTATACATCTATGGAAGAAGGTGTTACTACTATTGACTTGATGTGGCAACTATGGGGGGGTTTCACCTCATTTGTTACCCAAGATTCTCTAGCAAAGGGATCCTGTTGCTGGTTGACCTATTGTTTCTGTTTCTGGGTATCTTACTGAACCTTTATCTGTATTTTTAGAGTCAACATTGAAACCATTATTATGTGCGGTTTGTTCAAAAATACAAGATACAAATAAGTTTTTAAAATTAAAACAAAATAGTTAAATACCAAATGAGATGCACAGTATGATGAACAGAAATGGTACCACCGTAAAAATAAAATTCAGATTTTAGCTCCAACCTACAAAGAATAAAGAGTCACATCCACAGTACTAGGTTTAGCACTTTCATCTTAAACTCACAGACTTCATCAGAAAGTAGCACTCATTAAAAATGCCAGTATTTAAAACCTACCTCAAGTCAAGTGACTTCATTTTAATTCTAATCTTTCCAAAGTATTTTTCCAACCATTACCCTTGGATTAAGAAAAACTTTTAATAATACCTAAAGCAAAAAAGCATTTATGTTCTGGGCAATCTTTTTTTTTTTATTTTTGGTATTAGAAAAAGTTTTTGTTAATGCAAGGGGTGGTGATCAGAGATTAGAATTAAAGTGTCAGCTTTTAATTGATACATTTCCTTTATCAGAAGTAAATCAAAGTATTAACATTAGCAATGTTTTAAATCATAAAATGTATGGAATTTATATTTTGTATGGTTGGTAGAGTGTTGTTATGTTAAGAATCTAGTCATGTGACTTGAGTTAGGTTAAATATGGCATTTTTAATGAATGATAAGATGTGATGAACTCTGTGAATTAAAAACAAAAGCACTAAAGTTAGTACTGTGGATGAGACTTTTTTCTTCTTTATTGATTTGAGCTAAAGTCTTAGTTTTTATTTTTATGGTGGTGCCATTTCCATTCATAATACTTTGTTTTGTTTATTTTAATGGTGATAGTGACCAGTTGCTTGTTTTTTATTTTTTGAAATTAGTGTCTAACATACATGTGGAAGAAGGCACATTGCCCTACAGTTTAGATGTTGAGTCCTTAGACACTTGTATTCCGAATCAAATAGGTATTGAAGCTGTTAGATTTTATTTAGAAATTGCATCTATTTATCCTGCAGAGTTTAATGAACTTCTTCCAGCCCTTATAGAGTTAGTAATTAATATCTAATGTTTTTTTTATATTGATGGCAATTGTTAACATCAGTTGAAAAGAACAAATGAGGGTGATGATTTTGCCCATACTTATGCTGATTTTTTAGAACAAAAAGATCTATTCTGCATCTGATAATGTTTACCACATATGGATATATGGTAGTGCTATTTAGATGATTGCTGCCTTTTGCAGAATACTTCCCTGAGGAATTAATTTTGTTACATATTTAAATAATGACGATTTATGTTAGTTTGTTTTTTACCTTTAGCAGCAGTTTGTTAACAATGAATTATTTGGAGGTCTCTGTCTGCAAAACCTTAACTAGTAGTTTAATTACCACATTGTTTGCAAAACCTTTTACCAAAAACTCCTTGTTGTTACCCTCTAGTTGTCACTCAACCCATACTAAGAAAAATATTCCATATTCTCAATTTTTGAGAACTAAGACGATTTGTAGTAAGCAATCTTGGTTACATCACGAGTGTTACTGGGACAGAGGTTAGCTCACAGAGGGTACTCAAAGTAGGCTATTTCTTTGGCTAAGGATAGTACACAACTAACTTATAATGCCATATTTGTAAAAGACATTAGTACTAATGTTAGATGTAATTGTTGCTCTGCTGTGTTGCTGGATTGTGTGTTTTCTGTTCCATATTTTAGTTATATCTATTTTAGTTATCTGTGCAACTGCGGTGGTGGTACTGCGGTAGCGTTGTCGCCTCACAGTAAGACATTGTCCTGTTCGATTCTCAGCTAAAGTGTCTTCTGTGTAGAGACATGCATGAATGGGCGTACCTTCGTTGAAGGTTGTGCATCAGGGCCGGCAACTCGGCATGTAAAAATCTACTGCCAATCATTAGTGGACCGGAGTTCCACTGTGGCATCCCCTAACCGGGAAAAGCCGAAAGACACAACATCAACAACATTTTAGTTATCTGTGCACCTTGGGGTTTCCTGTCTTATAGGTTCATAGATTGGTACTAGGTTATTAGCCCTAGGGCCTATACAAGCCTAGCCATAACAATTCCCTGGCTATTTTTTTTCACACACTATTTACTTTCCTGGACCCCATCTTGGGGTGTTTATGCCCCAGTCTGTGCAGAAACCATGATAACATAGTTCTTGAAAACAGAGGACTCTGGCGCAATTAAAAATAAACCATTTTCATTATTTTTGTTCATAGAAATGAGCTAAAATAAATGAAGTTTATTTTAACAGTGCCAGATATAAATATAAATATACCTACAGCTATTTCTATCTGTCTATATATCTATCTGTTTAGAGTGTATGCTGTCAAATGCATGTCTTGCCTATAGAGTGTATACCTGGTAATTTAAATCAAAAGTTGGTTTTGTTGACTTGCATTCATTTGATCAGCTCATTAAGTCTTACTGTGATGTGTTGCCTATGCTTGCATGAAGGTAAGTGGGGACGTCTTTTAATGTAGACGTTTCTGGATTTACTGAAAATTTCAGCATTAATAGTGGGAGTGTGCATGTGAGTGCTTGTGGGTTAGGGTTAGCTTTAAGGCTAGGGAAATGGATAGATCTAATTTTTTGTGCGTTTATTTTTTTAGGATGTGAGTTTGTGTGTGTCAGTGTTTCCTAGTTAGGGTAAGGATAAGGGCTAGCTAAGGTGATAGTCTGAATGTTTTCTTTGCGTGATGGTGTATGTGCAAGAATGTTTATGTTCTTATGAGTGTCTTGTTTAGTTTTACTATTTAGAAAAGAGTTCTGGCAAGATAATGTGTAGAATTGGGGTTAGGGGGCAAAGGCAGGGTTACAGGTGCAAATATGAGTAAGCTGAAGCTTCCTGTATAGCCTTACACATTTGTGATAACTCTAGTCCTACTGCTCCCCCTGACCAGAACACTGGACATATCCTTACCAAAAACCCTTTCCCTAACAGTATCCATATCCAGAAAAATGAGGTCTGTAGAGATTATTTCGTTTTTTTTTCTGTTTTCAGTGATCACAAGAAGAGAATAGTTTGTTATCTTTTTTCAGTCAGGTTAGCTTCAATCTTTTTTTGCTTGTTTCTAATATTCATTCAGCGTATTTTCACATTGATTTGAAGTGTGTGTGTGTGTGTGTGTGTGTGTGTGTGTGTGTGTGTGTGTGTGTGTGTGTGTGTGTGTGTGTGTGTGTGTGTATATACTGTCTAGGAAGCAGAAAATATTAAGTAGGGCTGTTATAAAAATAAAAGATAAGCAACTCACAGTAATTTCCTTGGTCTTTGAAGATTGTGACACAAACTGTCAAATTATATTTTTTTGCAATACAAACATATAAAGCAGGTATAAATAATTGACTTGAGACTTTAAGATGAGTCTCTTGTAGAAGAACAAGGAAAAATAATGAAGCATGAAACAACAATGATCCACAAACCTGGTAATATGACACAGCAGAGCTCTTAACCTCTTAGCACAAAAATCTGGACAAAGCCAGAAATAATGGGAAAACAAAGCCCTAAAAATAGGGACAGATTTTAAATAATGCTCTTTAAAACTCAGCAAACTGCTAGTATAAAAAGTATTGTGTTACCATACATTTTCTGAAGGATATGAAGTATGAAATTCAAACTTCTCTCATTATTTAGTGAATTCAGTGCTCACTGATTTGTCACAAAAATCCAGAAAACCACAAAATTTATGAGAAAAAGACCAAAAATATAAGGCAAAAATCTGGGCAGTTGAGAAGTATGTGCAACAATAAATCTGGCATGTACAGAAACATTAGTGAAATCAAGATGAACTTAAAAAGCAACATATGCTACACTATTATTTAAATAGATGATGAAAAAATTTAGAAAACTATAGATAACTTTACACTGGCAAATATCTTTGATAAATTAGGTAACACAATCAGAAAATCAGTGGAACATGCTCTAATATCAAAGAATAGTGTTCAGTTTGTATGTACCAGAAACAGCCTATATTGTAAACTTGTGTTTTTATAAAGGAAGGTCAGACTGAAGAGGTATGTCAGAAAATATACTTTTTAGACTTGCATAAGAGATTTTTAAATGTTTTATTGGGTCATATTTCTCTAGATATAATTCTCTTCATATTTTATTCTTTATTGTTTATTTATTTTGGTTGGAGATTATTGCATTGTCATTTAAACTGAGTAACATCAATAAGTACGTTTTTTTTCTGAAAACACACACACAGGCACACACACACGCACACACACACACACACACACACACACACACACACACACACACACACACACACATCACAGGACACCATATATTCCTGACATATTACCTTAAACTACTTAACTATAGCAGTACAACATAATAGATGTGCTGCTTACATTATGATGTGGTTCTTTCAAAGTTCACAACACTGTATCAGCTGGCAGAATATAGCTATAATGTACCTGTATCTGTATTTTGGTCTATGAGCAAGTAGAGCTATCTAGGACCTGGGTTCTGCTGAGCTTTGTGTTGAGGTCAGTTCTCAAACAAACAATGGATGTTTGCAGACCAAAAGTATATTTTCAAATTTAATTTATGGATTGTATGCTGTAGATAATGGTTTAGAGAAGCAGGACTGGGCAGTCAAAGCTAGAGTTCATTTTTCAGGGAGTGGGTTTAGAACTTTTCCATTGTTACTACACTTTCTTGTAGAAACTAGCAGATGATTCCATAGCAAGGCAAGCTAACAAACACTAGGTAGTGAGAAGTGGAACTAATGTCCTATGCAGTGGTGCATGACACCATTATGTGACACACTCCAGTTAGATTTCCCCTTTTCTGTGCATGTCTTTCTTCTTAACTGTCACCTCTCAGGGGACATCATCTTCAAACTACCATGATCCAAAAGAAGTATTATCTTTAGAGTGGACGTGGCATTATCTTACCACTCCCACAAGAAACTTCAAATTTGTCATTTGGGAAAATAAGGGCTAATAAGCATTTTTGAGATGGTGGTGTGATGCCCGTGCACTGGCCCAGTAATCAAGGAGCCAGTGCATGGACGTCACATATTAATTGTTTGGCACTGGTGGGATATCCACATCAGATATTAATTGTCTGATAGTTCTGAGTTAGCCACATCACATACTAATTGGCTTGTAGTGGTGTGGATAGTGAATTCCTGTAGCTTGTGTACAGTGATCACTGAAGGTGTTTTTGTACTCTAAATCAGCCATGCAGTGAATATTCAGAATTCAGATCACAATTGTTTTATTTCTTTTGTTAGCTTAGTTAGTCAGGGAGAGCAGGCAAGCATGTCAGCAGAGGAGTACAGTAAGCTGACAAGGTGTCATTTGGCTGAGATGTGCCAGGCTAAAGGACTGGTGCATGGAAACCTGACTAAAGCAGACTTGATTGCAGCTTTGGTCACAGCTGCATCACAGAATAGCAACCAGGAGGATGATCAGACTGGCCATGGAGATGTACCACACTCAAAGAATGGACAGCTCAACCTTTCTTCAGAGGACTTAAAAATCCTTCTGGAGCTAAAGAGATGTGACTTTGAGGCCAGGCATTTGGAAACAGAAGCAGCAGAGAGACTGCAATGTCTACAGGCTGAGGGGAATGAGAAACTGCTATGCCTGGAAGCTATGGAGAAGGAGAGACAGAGGCAGCACGAAAAGGAGATGCTGACTCTTCCCCAGAGTCATGGAGGTAATGGGGAAGGGAGTAACCAGACCCCAGAAGCACAAAAGGATCAGTAAACTCATTTCAAAATTTACAGAGGAGGATAATTTTGATAGTTTCATTCATATGTTTGAGAGGGTATGTAAACAGTATGATGTTGACCAAAGGCTCTGGGTATGCTTCCTGACCCCCTTACTCCATGGTAAAGCTGAACTGTGCTGTCTAAATTATCTGATTATGAATTTTTTGATTATACTGCTAAGAATTGTTTGCTATAATTTTTTAAGCTAACACCTGAAGCTTATAGGAAAAGTTTTGTGAGTATAGACGCAAGGCAGATGAAAGTATGTGAGAATATGCTGCTGAACTAAGCACTTATTTTCATAAGTAGGTGAGTGGATGTTAGGTCACCACTTTTCAAGGGCTGGCAAACTTTTTCGTGAGGGAACAAGCCCTTAGCACTTTGCCTGAGGACTTGAGGATCTAGTTAGCTGATAGACAATGTGCTACTTCAGATAAATTGGGGAAGAAGGGAAACCTATACCTAGCAAGCAGGGCATCACTGCATAAGAAAGGGACCACCTAAAGAAACCCATGGTGGGCAGCCCAGACTGCCCCAAAAGACTCTGCCAGTAGCAGGGGAAGCCACTATTACAAGTACATGTCCAGGACCTAGGGTTAAATGTTTTAAATGCAACTAATGGGGCCATATGGCATATAGATGTCCACAGATGCAAGGTGGGGAACAAAAGGTGGGATAGCCAGTAAGTGGGAAAGACAAAATGCCAATAGTAGGTCATCTTGAGACAACAAGGGTACCAAACTACCACCAGAGGTTATATCCTATCATAACGAATGGCAAAGAGGCCATTGCTAAGAGAGACACAGCCTCTGACATAACCATTGTGAAGCCTGCAATGGTTACAAAGGAGCACTACTTGCCTGGCCAGTCTACTTCAGTCAGAGCTTTAGGAGGGTCCCCATTCCAAATACCTTTGGCTAGGGTTCACTTTGACTGGGAGGGTGGAAAAGGAAGCCATCAAGTAGGTGTGCTTGAAGATATAACTCCATATGTCCTGATAGGGAATGATTTTGATAATGCAGTACCATGTGCTCATGCAGTTACACACAGTCAGGCTTGGAGACAAGCACGTGGGTCTTGTTGCCTGGGGAAGACCCAGTCAGACCACATACTTGCAGCCAGGACTAGTGAGGTGGTTACTTCAGGGAGTGAGATACGCTGTAGCAGTGAGACTGAAGGTGAGCCATAGCTGCTTGTGGGTACTGATGATCCCTTGGACAGAATGACTGCAAGGGCAGAGGTGAGTAGTAGTGCCCAGGCTGACCAGTGAGGCACCACTGTCAGAAGATGCCAGATTTCCTGTGGAAAGGGAGTTGGGAAGGGTTTCAAAGAGAGAGATGAGACAGGCTCAGCTCTCAGACCCTACATTACAAGGCCTGATGCAGGTAGCTAGTAAGACACCTGATTCTCAAGGGAAGGGGGAATCTGTATACTGGGACAAAAGGTTACTGTATAGAGAGTGTAGAAGGTGAGAAGATACAGCAGTTGGTAGTGCCTAGAGCCTACTCTTTGGCACTTCTAGTCATAGCTCATGATATTCCCTTTGCAGGTCATATGGGCATAAGATGTACAAAGAGACATATTATGCAGAACTTCTATTGGCCTGGAATTTCCAGAGATGTAACAGGGTACTGCAGGACTTGTGAGTAGTGCCAAAAGGTAGGCAAGACAGGAAACAAGGTGAGAGCTCCTTTAATGCTTTTGCCTGTGATTGAGGAGCCATTTCACAGGGTAGCTATGAATATTGTCGGGCCTCTGAGTACCCCAGGTTCCACAGGAGAAAAGTATACCCTAGTGGCAGTAGATTATGCTACAAGATACCATGAGGCAGTGGCTTTGTCCTCCATTGAGGTGGAAAAGGTGGAAAATGCTGTGTTAGAGGTTTTCAGCAGGGTAGATTTCCCAAATGAAATACTGACTGACAGAGTTGCCAGTTTCATGTCAGACCTGCTGGCTTGTCTGTGGAAGTACTGTGGGGTGAATCACCTGAAGACCACCCCTACCATCCTCAGACTAATGGTCTTACTGAGAGATTAACCTCTACACTCAAGTCCATGCTACGGGCATTTCCAGACCAGTTTAAGAGGGAGTGGGACAAATATTTGCCCCATCTGTTGTTTGCTTACAGACAGGTTCCCCAGGAATCCACATGTTTTTCACCCTTTAAGTTGTTGTATGGGCACAGGGTGAGGGAGCCTCTAGACTTAATCTGTGATTAGTGGGAAGGTGAGTGTGAATCTCACAAGGAGTCCGTTGTGGCATATGTCCTAAACATCAGGACAAGGCTCAGGGAACTCATGGGCTTGGCCCAGGAGAACCTGGCAGAAGCCCAACAGCAGAAAAAGGTCTGGTATGACAGGAATGCTTGAGCTAGAAAGTAGGCTGTAGGGCAGCAGGCAATGGTTCTCTTTCCTGTCAGACACAATAAGCTGCAGGCAGCTTGGGATGGACTCTACAAGGTGGTAAGGAAGGTCAGTGATGTTAACTACATGGTAGAACTGCTAGGTAGGAGGTAGGAGCACAAATTGTACCATGCTAACATGATGAACCCTTACCATGATAGGGAGGACCTTTTGCTGAGTATTTGCAGTGAATTACAAGAGGAGTCTGAGGGAGATCTGGTGACAGATCTCCTCAGTGAGGCTCGGACTGACACCTCAGTGGAAGGGATAGCCATGTCCAGCCGCTATCTCATAACCAGGTTTGAGAAAGATGAGTAGTGTTACAGGTGTTTGGGGACATGTTCACTCAGAAACCAGGGTGCACCCACCTGGTGAAGCACCATGTGGATACAGGATCCCGAAGGCCTATTAGGCAGGCCCCTTACAGGGTGCCTGAGAGAGTCAAACAGACTCTTAAGGAGGAGATACAGGAAATCTTGGAAGTAGGGGTAAATAAGGACTCTAACAATCTGTGGGCCTCCCCACTGGTGCTGGTACCAAAGAAGGCTGGCAGCACCAGGTTCTGTGTGGACTACAGGAAGTTAAATAGACACACAGAGTCAGATGCTTATCCCATGCCTAGGATAGATGAAGCCTTAGAGCACCTGGGTGGGGCTAAGTATCTTACCACCATTAATCTTACCAAGGGTTACTGGCAGTTTTCCTTGACACTCAGTGCTAGAGAGAGGTCAGCCTTTGTGACTCCTTTTGGCTTGTATGAGTTTACAAAGATGCCCTTTGGGATGAAAAATGCCCTAGCAACTTTCAAGAGGCTGGTAGATCATATTCTAGCCGGAGCAGGAGGGTTTTCCCTTGCTTACCTAGATGATATTGCCATATACAGCCATTCCTGGCAAGAGTACCTTCAGCATGTCAGGGAGGTGCTGGGCAGACTACAGAGAGCAGGGTTGACCATTAATCCCAGAAAAGTCAGGTGGGTATGGCAGAGGTCTCCTACCTGAGACATTGAGTGGGGAGTGGTAAGATCAGGCCAGGACCTGCCAAAGTAGAAGCCATTCAGGCATGGCCTGCACCTGTTACCAAAAAGCATGTGAGAGCATTTGTAAGGGCAGCAGAGTACTACAGAAAGTTTGTCCACAGTTATAGTACCATAGATGCTCTCCTCACAGACTTGACAAGGAAAAACAGGCCAGATAAGGTAGCGTGGACCACAGCATGTGAGCAGACATTCCAGATGCTTAAAGAAGCTTTGGGAGACCCCCCCCTGTGTTAGACAAATAGCAAATAAGTTATTGTGCAGATGGATGCTTTGAACCATGGGGTGGGGGCTGTACTTAGCCAGATTTCTTCGGAGGGAGAAGAGCACCATGTGCTTTATCTCAGCTGTAGGCTGCAACCCAGGGAGGAATGCTATGCAGCTGTAGAAAAGGAATGTCTACCCATAGTGTGGGCACTGCAGAAACTTCAGCATTATCTGTATGGAAGGAAATTCAATGTAGTTACAGATCACAATCCCCTAACATAGTTACACCAAGCCAGCCAGCAAAATGCCAAGTTGCTAAGATGGAACCTAGGGTTGCAAGCATATATGTCAGTGCAGCACCACAGTAGGATTAGCAATGCCAGCATAGATGAGCTCTCAAGACAGGGAATGGGGTAAGGTATACTCAGACCTAACCCTCTCAAGCAACATTTCTTAAGGGTCACTTGAAAACTAGCTTGAGTTCTCCGGGGGGGGGGGGTATGTGAAGGCTGCCAGCCCAGCCAGATAGAATTTTGTAAATAATTCTGTGTCACTGTAAATATTAATATGATCCAGAGGTGTGTTTTTACAAATGTATGAAAACTAAATTTAAGAAAACTGTGTTATATGTTCTGTCAAAAATGTAACCGCAGTGCAGCCTGCTGGAAGAAAGCTGATAAGTGAAGCATTTTGTGACTGATCTCAAGCTTGAAGACAGGATGTCTGGACTAAGAAATTCTTTCTATTGTCTTAGGACAAGAGTTATTCACTAGGTTTTATATATAAATTGTCCTTTATTGCTGTGGTTTCCTGGCAGGTGGAAGATTACAAACAAATGTTAAATTTTGAGTTCTGTGAGCCTGGGAAACTTCAGCAGAGGTGTCAAAAATGATGAAATGTGAAATGGCTCAGGAGTACTGGGTGTTATCAATGTAAGACTTTCTCAGAGAGAAAGATTGAGCATTTTGGATTTTGTCTAAAGCTGACATCAGCTCACCAGCACTTGCTTTGCTCTGTAAGTAGGATCTTAGACTTTAGTATTTCTCTTAGAGTTAGACAGGAATTTAGCCAGATTAGTCTAGCTGTTTTTTCTGTATTTATGTCAGACTATCTTACAATATTGTTTTAAAGTTCCTGTTATCTCTAAACTCTTGATTAGCACTGTGTTGAATTGATGAGATTTGTCGTGTGCTCTTATTATTTATTATTCAATCTTTTTAAACCTTTTAACTGTGGCTGTTTTGTGCAAAGATAATTTAAGCTCTGGAGTACTTGCATGTATTTGGTGATACTGTCCAAGCCACTCCAATAGTCTTGCTGCTCAGTTACATTTACTATTTGGATAACATAACAGTAATATTTCACAGTGAAATTGGTCACCCTTTGGAAAGGGCCTTATAGTAGCTGATTAGAGTAGTTGGTAACACTAATTGTTACCTTATAGCCTGGTAGGAGGGGGCATAGCTGAAGAATATGTGCCAGCCTTCCCCAGGAGTGTCTGTGTGTTTGAATATAAACCAAATGTCAACGTGTGTGTGTGTGTGTGTGTGTGTGTGTGTGTGTGTGTGTGTGTGTGTGTGTGTGTGTGTGTGTGTGTGTGTGTCTGCGTGTGTGTGTGTGTGTTTGCTACTTGGGCAGGAGCATGAAGCACTGGCTGGACAGAGAGGGTGCTGGAGGTTTTGGCTTGACTACTCAGCTGAGATCTGGACCCTATAGCTGTGCCAGTGAGGAGTCTTATTGGGGATCTGCAGAGAAAGGGAGAAACCAGCCCCAGACTGACTGTGCTCTCTGTGTGCTCTTAAGGGAAATTGCACTTTACTGTGTGTGTACTTGTTATCTCTCCAATATCCACACCCCTCACTGTTGCTAGTGATAAGGATTGAGGGTCCTTGATTTCTGGGCCAGTGCACAGGCGTCACAGGTGATCAGATAGATTAAACATAAAAGTAACTTCATTGCACTCAGAGGCAGTGGAAGTACAAGGAAGAGATTTAAATCCTTGTAAGGTTAAGTATTTTTTTTAATGAGCACAGGAGGCTTTGGTGTGACTGACCTGGGAGTCCTGTACACTGCAATGTTTTTGAGTTAAGCATTCCATAAGAACTTTTATAATACATAAAAACTTTAATAAAATAGTAGTAGAACAAAGACTAATATAAATTAATAAAAATATGGATCCCATGCCAGAAATAATTAATATGACTCACAACTGTTAGATAATGCTATAATAAAAAATTCTAAGAACAATTAAACCACTATTTAAATCATACATCACACCACACATGTATTATGCTCTCGTGTACAATGCCAAAAACTGTAAAATGTGTACAAAAATATATTTACATTAACAACCTTCTAAGAACCACAACATGATAGAAATATATATTAAATACTAATATAATATACTAATAACAATAATATATTAATATGTCTTTCATGCTCAGGAAATTTTTCATGTTCCTGAAGTGCCACAAACCTAAGGTTTGATTACATAAGTAATTTGGATTGAGAGGGTGAAACCTTTAGCAAGGATGGTATGGAGACATTTAAGGCTGAATTCCCCATCTTTGATCCAGAAGCAGAATTCAATAAATTAGTCATCACATCCCTGTCAAAAACATATTAAGATTAATGAAGGAGTTGGAATGTATGTCATGCACTACAGCACATGCACTCTGTATCACACAACAAAGAGAAAGTAGGGCAAAGCTGCTATATTTATTCATCACATTTTAATGAAAATTGAAAAGTGTACATGACCATCCTATTATATTTGACAGAAGTATCAGACAGCAAAACATTCCCTTAGTCTGTGGATTATATATGAATACATTGTACCTGAGATTGCAAAACCACTAAATCCTACTGCTAGTATTAGGAAGGAGATGGCCACGACTTTGGTATGAGAGTATCCAACAACTAAGAGCAAAGTTGCTTCCATACCAAACCCTGAAAAAAGAGAAAAGTTGATATCAGTATGTGAACCATATGTCTGAACAAGTTCAACATTCCTCTGCTTTGAAACAGGAATAAAATGACATGAAACAATGAAACAAAGAAGCCATTATAGCTTGACTACTCCCCCTCATTACATCCGAGTGACGCCTCCAGGTGCATCTGCAGTTACCTCCTACTGCTCCTCTAGGCGTCAAATATTGCTTGTTCATATTTGCATTAATAATTCCAAAACCATGCCCTGTACAAGGTATCAGAATATTTTATCCTGAAGCATACATGATGGCAAACACAATTGTATTGATATTTGACCTATGTCAATGAGTATTTGTTAGAATTGTAAGGTGACAACTTTATTTTTTAAAGGCTCAAGCCACGCCCACTAGGAGTTGAAGGTGCACAATCAAAAGAGCTGTACTGGAGGGAATGGACCAAAGTGTGCTTGATATCAAAATAGTTTTCAAGATTTAGAAACTGGATTAACTATTGATAAACAAATATTTTAAATGAGGTTCTCAAAATAGAACTTCCAGTTTTCAATAAACAATTAGTGAAATGTTTTAAATATGATTTGGAAAACAGAATTTATTTTACAGCTTTTGTCTCTTCAGTTAAGCACATTTTCCTACATCACAGGGATGCATAACAAAGGTTTCTTTTATCAAAACTGAAAGTATAATCATGGCACTCCATTCACTGCATAACAGTTCAGAATTTTAAACAATTTGTCAGATACTTTTCTTTTAAAATATGCTACACAATATCATTCCTCTGTTGCTTTGAAACTGCAGAACTTTGGGTGACAAACTGTAATTGGTCAACTTTATCTGAGAAATATGAAACCCCTTCAGGTTGCACTGGGCCTCAGTCCTCTCCCTTTGGCACAAATTCAGTACCATTTGTCATCAGTTTCATTTACTTCATCGTCTTACTTTCTTCATCTGAACTATGATATTTGGTTTTCTGTGAACCATTTTTTTTCATCTGGAGATTTTTGAAATCTGTGATGTACACTATTTCAGAATAATGGACGTAGTCATTGTAATCACTGTCAAGTAAAATGATAATTTAGCAATACAAATGAGAACACTTTCTGTCAGGTTTAAAGACTTCCTATATCTCCCTACTTAACTACACCAACTTTGAAGTTACACAAAAGCAGAGAGGGTGGAATATTCGAATATTCCTTTTTCTCAAAGTATGGACAACTTTACATTTGGTGTAATTAAATAGGAGGTATGGAGTACAACATTTCTTGCCTCCCTGCCAACAGCCTGACAAAATGTATGGCTTCTTATGATTGTAAGAAGAATACATTCCTGAAGCTTATGATGCAGTGTAAAGATAATGACAACTTAATGCTCAAAATTGAGACAGAAAAATTTGTTTCAGATATAGTCAATACTCTCTTACCAGCAACACACCAAACAGCCAATGCCTTTCTTCACTTTATTTTGGACCTGGTACCTCGGCAGTTCGCCTTCAAGGATCACATTTACTTGCTACAAACTGTTGGTTTTTATAGCACATATCCAAACAATTAAGCAATAATTCAATTAGTACAAAATTTCTTTTAAAGTGACCTTGTCAATAACAATATTCTGCACATATTATAAAAAAATACAAACAAAAAATAATACCCATAAATTCATTTTTGAATAGAAAACTCATTCTTTAAAAGATAAAAATTCATTTTGTATGCCAAAACATTACACATATTATTCAAAAGAATTTGTTATAAACACACACACACACATATATATTTTATTATTATATTATTTTGAATTAATTTTATATATTATTTAAATATTTTTTCAAAATATATTTTCTTAAATATTTTGAAATAATTGTTATTTATTTTCATTTATTTATTTCATATCTTCTAAGTCCATCATATCCCCAATTCTAAATTTAAACCATATGGCCTTAAAGTGTTGAACTTAAGAATCAATTTTGTCTCTAATTCTAATAGTTTGTTGGTGATGTTATCACCAATACAAACAAATGGTCTACCCAAGACTCCAAATCTTAAACTATCACTGTTACCTTCATGAATATCCACAAAATGTTTAGCTACTGGACTGAGTAAGTTAAAATTCCTAATGTCTCTCAGATGCTCTAAAATTCTGACTCTGACCATCCTCTTGGTCTGGCCAATATACCAAATATTGGCACAACTGCAGGTCAAGGCATATACTACCCCAATAGATTTACAACTAAAATAATGTTTAGGGGTATGAATAATACCATTAATGGAATTAATATTAACAACCTTATCACAAAGACTACAAGAGTTACACTTAAATGTGCCTGTTTTAGCCAACTGTGTAATTCTATCATTGCAACAGTTGTAGTTCAAAATGTTTTTCAAATTTTTCCCTTTTTGAAAAGAAAAAATGACATGATGGGGGAACAATTCACCTATGTTATCGTCCTCACTTACCAAATACCAAAACCTTCTAACTATACCAACTAATCTATTAGAGAATGTAGTATACTTAGTAACAAAAAATAATTTCTCCACATTCTTCTCTATTAGTGAAGGTCTACAGGTACCATGTTTAAATGTCATGATGTCTTTGTCCTTCCCATTGTTTTTTACCTTTACCATTGTGTTATTTAAAAGTAATTCATCATATCCTCTATCCCTTAATCTCAAAAAGACATCATTTAATTCATCATCAACATCTTTCTGTATACTAGTGTGAGAATGAATTCTCTTGAATTCTCCAAAGGGTAGTGCGTTTAACAAATGGGGGGGATGCATGCTGGAAGCATGCAAAAACATATTAACTGAAGTGCTTTTTCTGTACGGTCTAAATTCAATAACATTTTCTCTTATGAACAAAGTCAAATCCAAGTAGTTGATTTCATTCCTATCAATTTCATAAGAGAAAGAAAGACCATGTGTGTTATTATTCAAACTTTCAAAAAAATCATAAAATTCATGCATTTCCCCTTTACAAACAAAAATTAAATCATCAATAAAACGCTTGTATAGAACTACCCTATTCTTGAAAAATTCAGTGGGATAAATGAAGCTTCTTTCAAAAAAATCCATGTATATAACAGCATATGTGGGGGCAAAAGCTGCCCCCATAGCTGTTCCCTTGATCTGTAAAAAATATTCTTTATTAAACATAAAATAATTGTGCATTAAACAATATTCTAACAATAAGACCAAAAAATTAGTTCTGGGTCCCTCACCCAACATATTATTGATAGCTTCTAATCCCCATCTCTTATCTATGTTTGTATACAGTGACTTAACGTCAATGGTTACCCAATAGTACTCAGAATTCCACCTCAACTTGGAAATAACATTAATTAAATCATAAGTATTACTAATATGAGCACTAACTTTGTTTAAATACATCTTTAACTGAGAATCCAAAAAAATATTAACATTCTCCATGTATGAGCCTATTCCCGAGACTATGGGTCTCCCGGGAGGGTTAACCATGTCTTTGTGAATTTTTGGTAGGGCATATAATATAGGGGGATTCGGTTCTTTAATATACATCTTCTTAACATCACCATGTGAGAAAAAACCCAATCGTTCACCCTTTTCCAGTAAAAATAACAAACCTTCATTATAAATTTTAAGTGGATCATAATCAAGTTTTTTATATTCTTCAGCATTCATAAGCAATTTATAAACCATATTACAATAGTCTGATTTACTTAGAATTACCCAATTTCCCCCTTTGTCTGCACATTTAAAAATGTATTGGTCTTTAATGTCTCTTAAATTTTTTAAGGCTAACCATTCTTGCCTATTAAGGTTAAATTGTTTATTCTCCCCACAAAATTCCTTAAATGATGCCTCAATTTCTTTCAAAATCACCTTTTGAAACAATGTTATAGCTGGTACAACAATGGCTGGAGTAAAATTACTTTTAACATTCTTAAATTTTGGCATTTCTAATTTACCATACCCAGTCCTGTAGTTTTCATTACATTCATTTTCAATTTGGCAACTAACTGACATTTCAATATTCTCTTCTAGAAAGCTTTCATCATGTTCATAATTATATATTGAAACATTCATAAGACTTTCATCCAACTCTGTTTCCTCATTTTGTTCAATTTGTTCAAAGTATTCTGCATTTGGTGTTTTCTTTTTAACACATTTACTGAAATACACTCTAAGTAACAGTTTCCGAATGAAAGCCTTAACTTCTAAATAAATGTCAGCATATGTCGGAAAGAAAGTGGGAACAAACTTGCTCCCTTTGTTTAACACACTAAGCATGTCATTATCCAAATGCAAATCAGACAAATTTATACATTGTAATGTATTAGAATTATTCATACATACATTTTCTGCTATCAAATGTTCATTTATAACGACCCTTGCGGCCATTTCTTCCGTTCTTTCCTTTGTTCCAACCATCACTTTGAAAATTCACAGCTTTAGCGGAATTGGAAGCCTCAATTACATCCTCAGAAACTTCTCTGTTCTGAACCCGGCTAATGTTCTCGGTCCTGGCAAAAGAAACGTTCTTATTTGCAGCATGGCGTTCAGCCGATGAAAACGAAGCTGACATGTTTCTTCGTTTGAAACCTCTCGTCCAGCTTCTCCCCCTCGATTGGTTACGTCCCGACTCACGTTGCCAGCTGAAAATAATGCCGGTGTCATAGTCCTTTAAGTCCCGGACTAGTTTGGCACATTTTTTAAGCACTACATCCGCTTCCAATTTATTTATTTTTTCACTAATATCAAGCATTTGAGCTCTATAATTCACTTCAACCAAGAGTTCATTTTGCAGAGTGGAAATCTCTTGTTTTAGTTTCTCATGAGTTCTATTGTTACGCTTTACAAGCGTACGCAACCAACCCAAAGTACATTGAAGGGATGTTTGTTTCCACTCTTCAAGTAAGTCAGATTCTTCATCTGAAAAAGGTGCAGCCGGTAATTTATCTATTCGGAGCCCTCTCGGTGTGACATTTAGACTCAAATACTTTTCTAACAGTCTAGTATCATAATAGAGAGCGGATTCTTTAGCCATTAACTTGTTCAGAGTGCTAAAACGACCATCAGCTTCCACATTACCTCTCAGATTCCAAGGATCATTATCAATGAACTTCCTTTCACGTTCCGACACCATCTCCAAAAATGAAAGAGTCTCCATAGTAGAATTCTGCTCTGTGTTCCCATTATGTGACATGATGGAAATAAAAGGCAAAATTGTTCGGATTCTCCAAACAAAATTTTGTTTAGACTTAACCTCAAGATCAGCACGGCTTGGAAAAATAGACAAAAACACAGCAACAGCAAAACTATAGCAGCAACACACCAAACAGCCAATGCCTTTCTTCACTTTATTTTGGACCTGGTACCTCGGCAGTTCGCCTTCAAGGATCACATTTACTTGCTACAAACTGTTGGTTTTTATAGCACATATCCAAACAATTAAGCAATAATTCAATTAGTACAAAATTTCTTTTAAAGTGACCTTGTCAATAACAATATTCTGCACATATTATAAAAAAATACAAACAAAAAATAATACCCATAAATTCATTTTTGAATAGAAAACTCATTCTTTAAAAGATAAAAATTCATTTTGTATGCCAAAACATTATACATATGATTCAAAAGAATTTGTTATAAACACACACACACATATATATTTTATTATTATATTATTTTGAATTAATTTTATATACTTTTTAAATATTTTTCAAAAATTGTTTTCTTGAATATTATGAAATAATTGTTATTTATTTTTATTTGTTTATTTCATGTCTTCTAAATCCATCATATCCCCAGTTCTAGATTTAAGCCATATGGCCTTGAAGTATTAAACTTAAGAATCAATTTTGTCTCTAATTCTAATAGTTTGTTGGTGATATTATCACCAATACAAACAAAAGGTCTACCCAAGACTCCAAATCTTAAACTATCACTGTTACCTTCATGAATATCCACAAAATGTTTAGCTACTGGACTGAGTAAGTTAAAATTCCTAATGTCTCTCAGATGCTCTAAAATTCTGACTCTGACCATCCTCTTGGTCTGGCCAATATACCAAATATTGGCACAACTGCAGGTCAAGGCATATACTACCCCAATAGATTTACAACTAAAATAATGTTTAGGGGTATGAATAATACCATTAATGGAATTAATATTAACAACCTTATCACAAAGACTACAAGAGTTACACTTAAATGTGCCTGTTTTAGCCAACTGTGTAATTCTATCATTGCAACAGTTGTAGTTCAAAATGTTTTTCAAATTTTTCCCTTTTTGAAAAGAAAAAATGACATGATGGGGGAAAAAGGGAAAAATTTGAAAAACATTTTGAACTACAACTGTTGCAATGATAGAATTACACAGTTAGCTAAAACAGGTACATTTAAGTGTAACTCTTGTAGTCTTTGTGATAAGGTTGTTAATATTAATTCCATTAATGGTATTATTCATACCCCTAAACATTATTTTAGTTGTCAATCTATTGGGGTAGTATATGCCTTGACCTGCAGTTGTGCCAATATTTGGTATATTGGCCAGACCAAGAGGATGGTCAGAGTCAGAATTTTAGAGCATCTGAGAGACATTAGGAATTTTAACTTACTCAGTCCAGTAGCTAAACATTTTGTGGATATTCATGAAGGTAACAGTGATAGTTTAAGATTTGGAGTCTTGGGTAGACCATTTGTTTGTATTGGTGATAACATCACCAACAAACTATTAGAATTAGAGACAAAATTGATTCTTAAGTTCAATACTTTAAGGCCATATGGTTTAAATTTAGAATTGGGGATATGATGGACTTAGAAGATATGAAATAAATAAATGAAAATAAATAACAATTATTTCAAAATATTTAAGAAAATATTTTTTGAAAAAATATTTAAAAAATATATAAAATTAATTCAAAATAATATAATAATAAAATATATATGTGTGTGTGTGTGTTTATAACAAATTCTTTTGAATAATATGTATAATGTTTTGGCATACAAAATGAATTTTTATCTTTTAAAGAATGAGTTTTCTATTCAAAAATGAATTTATGGGTATTATTTTTTGTTTGTATTTTTTTATAATATGTGCAGAATATTGTTATTGACAAGGTCACTTTAAAAGAAATTTTGTACTAATTGAATTATTGCTTAATTGTTTGGATATGTGCTATAAAAACCAACAGTTTGTAGCAAGTAAATGTGATCCTTGAAGGCGAACTGCCGAGGTACCAGGTCCAAAATAAAGTGAAGAAAGGCATTGGCTGTTTGGTGTGTTGCTGCTATAGTTTTGCTGTTGCTGTGTTTTTGTCGAATACTCTCTTACCATTCTAGTTTATCTTCCTGGCAAACCACTTTTATACTCATTTCTTCTTGCTTGGTAAATTTAGAATTAAAACATAATTTTATTCTCAGATTATCCATGCTTTAATCATTTTCAAGACCTAGTTTGTCCAGTTCAGGGCTGTGGGGAACCAGATCCTATCCTGACAAGGAATTAGCACATTATTTACAAGCATTTCTAAAGCTCACCTCTGTGTTTTTATATGTTGTTTACATACTTTTGTCACATTTGTGAGTTTCCAACATACGTTGTGTCTCTATACATGGTCTTTATAGTATTCAATCTCTTTTGTTCAGCTCAATTTCTTTGAAAAAAATCATGAACTTATTTTAACAGAAGTTCTCTTCTTATATAAAATATTGTTGTAATTGCATTCAAAAATTGAAGGCTCAAGGAAACAAACTGATGCAGATAAAATCTAGAAGAACTTTAATCTAGGAAAGTTTTGAAATAAAAACTTGTTTAAAACTATGAGAGATAAATGCTTTCATTCACAAAACTACATGAACTTCATCAGATAAACATTGCTGGAAGTACACACAATTTGAAGCTTTTGAGTTCAATCACATGACTGGCAGGCCCCCAGGAAATGAAGCATCATCTTAAAGGAGTAACTAGAAAGAAATTCACAGTATGTACCACTGAGTCAATTTATCTGACATTTTCAAACAAGGAAAATATTACATATATATATATATATATCTATATATATATATATATATATATATATATATATATATATATATATATATATATATATATATCTATGGGTACATATTACGTCACCTAAAACTCATTTCAACTAAACTCATTTCACTGAAACCAAATCACCTAAAGTTCATTTCACCTAAAACTAATTTTACCTAAAACTAATTTCACTGACAAGTAGTACAATAAGGCAAGTCAAAGGTATATGTCCTTTTCCCCACTGTAGTATGGTCCTGGTGTAAGTATATATATTAAGGGGGGGCACAGCCCCCCACCCCACATTGGGGGGGGGCATAGCACCCTACTTATTTTGGTTTTATGTCATCTGGTTTTGTCTTACATTATTTGGTAAAATCAATACCAAACATGAAACACACCAAGTCCAGTCAAAAGTAAAATATGAAGTAAAAGCTGGAAACCAAAGAAAGTCAGGATAACCAGTAATCCACAAACGTTTATTGATAAACCACAGGCTAAGCGCTTTCTTCTTGTAAAAAAGACATCTTCAGAACCTTACTTTACAAAAGCAATGTGAGTTCAAATACTCTTACAAATCAAAGTAAAAAAGACACACCCTCACTCACACATCTCTCAGGATCAATCATTTGACCCCACAACTTAGAACAATAAAGACACATTACACCAAACTTTTGTATTAAAAACCACAATTTCCTTACATTAATATATATTCTTTAAAACACAGCCCTATGTGTACCTTTATGCTATTTAAATAATTTTCTTTTTATTCTATCTTAATTTTAATTCGCTAGCTATGGAGATATTCTAATTTAGTCCTGGCAAGGTTATTGCATCAAACCTAAGCTGCCACAACATCTCTTGGTGCAGCAGTTTATTCTTCCAGTCACCTGAAAACACTTGTAGTGATATTTGATCAACAACAAAAAATGTAAATTTAGTAAAATTGCTACAGGACATCAAGTGTCCTGCAAGTGCACTTTTGTGGTCTCCTTTTGATATACTATACAAGTGCTGATAAACTCTCTTGTTCAGTGCATTGTTGGTTTTTCCAATATAAAAAGACTGATGAGCATACTGCAAAATAGATAATTCTTTCTGAAGTGCAGTTGTATTTGCCTTCTTTCGCATATCTAACTATTCTGTCTTTGAGATACCCCTGGTGATCAGAATTAATATAACAACATTGATTGCATCTACTACACTTTCTAGTTGTAGGAAATACTATATTGTGTTGCACTGGGTTTCTTTCTAGAATAAAGAT
Organism: Protopterus annectens; assembly: GCF_019279795.1. Classification (NCBI taxonomy): domain Eukaryota; kingdom Metazoa; phylum Chordata; order Ceratodontiformes; family Protopteridae; genus Protopterus; species Protopterus annectens. The sequence goes on from NC_056745.1 coordinate 293,034,470, forward strand.
TACTTCTCTTTTTGTATGTAAATGTGGGGTCCTACTACCCAGTTTTTTGGTGTTCTCATCATAATTTAATATGTGCCAATTTTTAAAAATAATGTGTTCCCTATTTTTAACATCTAGTGTGTAGTGTACCACCATATTTGTAGCCATAGAAAGACTGGGTTGCATGTCTTGGGCATTGTTTAATACCTTAGTGAACCCAAATTTAATAATGGGTCCGTAGATAGTGGATCACTCACTTAACACAGATCTCGCTGTGTTATCCAGCAACTCACTAGGATAATCACGTTCTAAGAACATGCCCTTAATCAGGGCAAATTCATCTATACACTTTGCATCATCAGATGTTAATCTCGATGCTCTAATATATTGGCTTTTCACTATTCCCTTTTTTGATAATAGGGGTGGCAGCTTGAAAAAAAATAAATGGGTGTTACAGTGTGTAGGTTTTCTGTACATCCTGGTCGCAAAACCCCCCTCATTGAGTCTTGTAACTGTAATAACTGTAATAAGACAGCGAAATCTGTGTTAAGTGAGCGATCCACTATCTACAGACCCATTATTAAATTTGGGATCACTAAGGTATTAAACAATGGCCAAGACTATTATCAATCCCCTATTATCAAAAAAGGGGAATAGTAAAAAGCCAATATATTAGAGCATCAAGATTAACATCTAATGATGCAAAGTGTGTAGTTAAATTTGCCCTGATTAAGGGCATGTTCTTAGAATGTGATTATCCTAGTAAGTTGCTGGATAACACAACAAGATCTGTGTTAAGTGAGTGATCCACTATCTACGGGCCCATTATTAAATTTGGGTTCACTAAGGTATTAAACAATGCCCAAGACACGCAACCCAGTTTTTCTACGGCTACAAATATGGTGGTACACTACACACTGGATGTTAAAAATATTAAACACATTATTTTTACAAATTGGCACATATTAAATTGTGATGTAAACACCAAAACACTGGGTAGTAGGACCCCCACATTTACATACAAAAAGAGAAGTGATCTTAAAACTATTCTAGAAAGAAACTCAGTGCAACATGACAGAGTGTTTCCTACAACTAGAAAGTGTGGTAGATGCAATCAATGTTGTTATAGGGGTATCTCAAAGACAGAATAGTTAGATATGCGAAAGAAGACAAATACAACTGCACTTCAAAAAGAATTATCTATTTTGCAGTATGCTCATCTTGTCAGGCTTTCTATATTGAAAAAACCAACAATGCACTGAACAAGAGAGTTTAGCAGCACTTATATAGTATATCAAAAGGAGACCACAAAAGTGCACTTGCACGTCATTCGATGTCCTGTAGCAATTTTACTAAATTTACGTTTTTTGTTGTTGATCAAATATCACTACAGGTGTTTCTAGACAACTGGAAAAATAAACTGCTTCACCAAGAGATGTTGTGGCAGCTTAGGTTTGATGCAACAACCTTGCCAGGACTAAATGAGAATATGTCCATAGCTAGTGAATTAAAATTAAGATAGAATAAAATATAAAATGATTTAAATAGCATAAAGGTACACACAGGGCTGTGTTTTAAAGAATATATATTAATGTAAGGAAATTGTGGTTTTTAATACAAAAGTTTGGTGTAATGTGTCTTTAATGTTCTAAGTTGTGGGGTCACATGATTGATCCCGAGAGATGTGTGAGTGAGGGTTTGTCTTTTTTACTTTGATTTGTAAGAGTATTTGAACTCGCATTGCTTTTGTAAAGTAAGGTTCTGAAGATGTCTTTTTTACAAGATGAAAGCGCTTAGCCTGTGGTTTATCAATAAACGTTTGTGGATTACTGGTTATCCTGGCTTTCTGTGGCTTCCAGTTTTTACTTCATTATTTAGTAAAAGACAACTAGGTGGGGGCTGGGTCCTCCACACCCCCTAATGTGGGGGTCTGTGCCCCCACCCCCCTTAATATATATACTAACATCAGGATTGCACTACAGTGGGGAAAAGGATAGATACTTTTCAATTGCGTTAGAGTACTACTTGTCAGTGAAATTAGTTTTAGGTGAAATGAACTTTAGGTGATTTGGTCTTGGTGAAAAGAGTTTTAGGTGAAGTGATACATACCCATATATATATATATATATATATATATATATATATATATATATATATATATATATTGTACAAAATGCATTCCCTATAAAAATCAAAATAATGAAGACAAAATATGTAAAAATATATAAAATATAAATCCTGTATTTAGGGCTCATCTTTCTGATGCTTTTAACTTAAGCAAATATACTATTGAAACATGTTCATTGAGTCCTGGCCAATTATTGGCATTCAAACGCAGTTGCCAATATAATTCACATTTTTCCAGTAATAAGGTCGATGGACTTTCATTACTGTTGGAAGGCATTTGTTCCAAAATACAAAATTTGAACGTGTGGTGTGGGTAACATCTTATGTGTTTGCAGAGGGTGTTAGTCTCTTTTCTCATTATGATTTCATATAAATGTTCATGTTCTCTGTGTTTCCTATTAAAAAAACAGGGGCAGAACCTACACAGTGCACAATATACTATCTTTGTTGTAAAACTTTCAAATTTCTACCTCTTTTGAACATCACTCATGGGCCTGGCCCCACATAATTATGAATGGTATTCTCTTGAAGCAGAAAACACCAGTTCTTTTCCAGAATTTATGGAGACTTCCAGTAGAATTGGTTGTAAAAAAATAATTCCTAAAGATCTCTGTATTTGTGTTCATGGTCTCAGCCATGGGTGGCATTGATGTACTATCCCCATAATCTAGGACTTCCTAACTTCTGTTGTTGGTCACAAAAGGGCCTCCCAGAATTGATGCAAAATGATGACACATATTGATCACCCCTAGCATCAAGTTGTCTACAGATTTTGTAGGATAGCCACATTTTAAAAACATGTTTTTCAACAATATGCACTCATCCCAAAAGGCAGTATCTTCTGTGGTCATTCAGGCTGCCCTCACAAACTGTCCCTTGACCACTGCCCTTTTCTGTATTATAGGGTGCAAACTGTCAAAATGTTGAAAAGTGTTTGAATATGTGGGTTTCCTATAAATTCTGGAGGTGAATTTTCTGTTTGTGTTGTCATTGGCTGATCATATATCCAGGTAAGCTATGTTCATATCATTACTCTCATATTGAAATGCAAGAAACTCTATTTGATTAATATATGCCAAAAAATGGGGGATATCATGAGCTTCACCATCCTACGGGATGAAAATATTATCCAAAAAGAGGGTGTAGAATCTATATGATGCAAAAAAGAGTTAAATAAGAACTTTTTCTCCCATTGTATCATAATAATGTTGGCAATGACTTCCACACACTGCACCCGTGGCTACCTCTGCTTGTTGTAAGAATAAATCATCTCCAAATTTAACAGAATTGTGTGTATATGTCCAGCAATGTTTATCTGATGAAGTTCATGTATTTTTGTGAATGAAAGCACTTATCTCTTGTAGTTTTAAACAGTTTTTATTTCAAAAAGTTTCTAGATTAAAGTTCTTAAGAATTTTATCTGCAGCAGTTTGTTTCCTTGGGCCTTCCATTTGTGTTTTAATCTGTATTTCTTCAGTTTGTTTTTGGCCTACATTCAAAAATAAACGTTTTAATATTATATCATGACAAGAAACCTTTTCTGCACACTTTTCAGACACGTCTCAAGTATAATTGCAGTATTGTTATAAATCATTAAATCAGGTGTGGTCTTGACTGCTAATACAGTCCTAAGTTTTGAAATGTTTACCCCTAAAGTTATGTAGAGTATCCCTGGATAGTTTTACTAACTTCATGTAAAATGGGCTTTTGTTTATACGTTCATAGTTTCATAGATTCATAGTTGTGCATTAGGTTAACAACTGCTGAGGACTTTTTTAACCTAGCCATACATCCCAAATCTCTTACAAGTGGGATATGAGACATTTACAAGCAGAGACCTGGGAAATGAACCATTTATAGGCTGCCTGTGTCCATTAGAGTCACAGGTGCCAAACCAGGGATGAATTTCCTGTTCACCATAAAATTTTCCAAGTTGCATTTGAATTAGGTATGAATTTGAGTGGGCACCCACAGTGGTGCAGCAGTTAGTGTTGTCACCTCACAGCAAGGGGTTCTCCGATTCGATTCTCGGCTGGGGTGCCTTCTATGTGGAATCTACATGTCCTTCCTGCAGCTGTGTGGGTTTCCTTCAGGTGCTCTAGTTTCCTCCTACACTTGAAAGACATGCAGTAGGTGGATTGGAGACTATAAATTGGTTGTAGGTATGAGTGCATATGCGACTAAATGGTACGGATGAATTACTGCAACAGGGCTAGCCACCTGGCAGTGTAAACCTTGGCTTGCGATGATTGTCACTGTTGAAGTGACACCCTAACCCCATGTAAAAAATGGGAAAAAGGGGTTGAGGATGGATGGATGAATTTGAATTGGGTTAGGGAGGAGTTCTGCTTCACATGGATAGGGAGCCTGTTCCAAAGAAGGGGTAGTCTCTGGGTACATACCTGTCTAATCAGCATCTCCTATTTATTTCATAGGTAAGGTTTAAGTCTTTAGAACAGGTAATTATGGTACTATTTATTTTGAGAATATGCGGTCCATCTGATTGGGGTCTGGCGATGCTTTGTATGCCAGGCAGAGATCTACCCTCAACACCCAGTAGGAGACTGAATATAAGGATAGGGCACTGAGGTGGTCTGCATAGGACATTTTACTTATACCCTGTATTATTTTAGTAAAGAATCTGTAGATGTTCCAGTTGTTGGATGTGCCTGGTTAGGTACATACCAAAGGGGGCATTGTCCTCAGTGATAGGTCTAATGAATGCCACATACAGTGAAACAATGACTTATCTGGAGCTAGACACCATACCTTTGTTTATAACTCTTAGAAGTGTGTTGTCAATATTATAGTTACCAGGAGTGTCTGGCTTCCCAAAGGATACTGTTATGTATTTCTTGGAATTTAGTTTTAGTCCATGAATCTGACACCGGTTATTTGTTTGTGTCAGTCCATCTTGGAGAACATTAGTTACAGTGGGGGATTCTATGACTGCTCTTAATGTACAATCACCTGATGATTTGATCTGCCAGGGGTCCTTGACATTGGCTTTGATTTCAGAGAAGTAGATGCCAAAAAGAAGGGGTCCCAGGACTAAACCTTGAGGGACTTTGCTGGTAACTGGCCTCTTTGGAGTGGTGGACTTCCGAATTTTAACTTTCTGAATCCTGTTTATGAACCAACTGGCTATCCACTGGGTGACAAAAGGGTTTAAACCTAACCTCTTGGGTTTGTCAACAATGCCTAAGTGTGGCATTGTGTCAAACACCTTGGGCAGGTCAAGGTAGGTGTCTGAACCATTTTGCTCTCATCCATTGCTTTGGTGACCTTCTCAAAGAAATCCACCAGGTTGAATTGGCATGACCTTCCTTGATAAAAACAAACTAGGTTGGGTCCAGTGTCTGGAGGTTTTCTATGTCATTATTGATCATTTCCATGATAATCCTTTCCATGGCTTTGCATGCGAAATTAATGAGACTTATGAGTCTGTAGTTTCCAGGGCCTGTAGATGGCCTGCCGTTATGCAATAGGATGACAGTTGCTGTTCTCTATTCATCAGGCACTTATCCTGTTTGGAAGCTATGGTTAAATAGTGATGTTTCTTTCCTGTTATTTAGAAGGCAGCCTGGGATATTGTCAGGGCCAACTGATGCAGTGTTCTTAACCTTGGAAAGAGCACTGAGAACCTGTTCCCTAGTGATAGTGTGGGGGAGTATATTTGATGGTATTTCCTAAGGGAAGTCTGGGGGGGCAGACAGGGGTAAAGTTACAGTTGAATCTGTGGTCCATTAACAATGAGCTCAACATATTTACTTTGAGATTATGGACATAGATAAAGAATGCTTTGTTGTTGTCCTTGTCCTGGGAGGCATAATTTACCTCAAAATTTACTTTGGTAGACTTTATTTGTGCTCTGAGTTGTTTGTTTAGTTTGATGAGAGTGCTTTTATCCTGCTGGGTGCTGCATCTCCTAATTTTGCATGATTTTCTTCTTTCTGTTATACATAGTATTAATGTTGTGATTCCACCAGGGTAGCTTGTTTTTGAGTTAATTCTGTACTTCATCTTGGTTGGTACAGCTGCCTCTATGCAGCTATTGACATGCTTGAACTGGGTTTCTGTGAACAGTTCCACATAGACAGCAGTGCTTTTATGGTTTTTAGGAGCTACTACTGCCAAACGGATATTACTATTTTCTTTTGATGTAAACATTATTAAAATAAAAGTTATATGTCTGCTTCTAGTACTGAAACATATAACCTTGGGTTTTAATGTAAACGAGACTGCTAGCAACCTTTCAAATGGTAGGCATACTCAGAGTGCACTGGGTTATAGAGGAGTTGATATATTCAGGTTGTTTCCACTAAGGAAAATAACATTCTCATTTTTCATAATTTTGGATGCTCCAATTGACTTTTGCAACAATTCAAGTGTATCAAGGTATTCATATACTCTGTAAACTTTTAAATCTTTTTATTTTTAATAGGTTCATAGGAGATTACTAGGCTAGCAGCTTAAGAGCCTTTTCAAGCCTAGCCAATATAATTCAATTTTACCCAATATATGGCCACTAGACTGCAAGCCGATGGCAAGAATTTGTACCTATGCCTTGAGTATTTTACAGTTTGTCCCTGTCCTAAAGGAACATAGGCATTACCCTGGATGTGAATTTGTGATACCCCATCCATTGATCCTAACTGCATTTGAAGAGGGCTCTGGTTAATGTGAATAGGAAGGCTGTTCCAAAGAAGGGACAATCTCTGAGAGACGTATCTGTCTCTCCAGCATGTTTCATTTGAGCCATTTAGATCCTTAGACTGCAAGGCTCTCATGCTTTTGCCTTGCAGATGTGTAGTAGCTCCATCAGGGTTAGATTTGTGAGTGCCTTATAGGTCAGGCATAGTTCTATTGGTAGGAGACAGAGTAAAGGGATAGGGCTTTTAGTCTGTCTGCATAGGACATGTTGCTTACACCCTGTATTTTCTTTGTGAGGGACCCCTGAGGTCACTCCACCTGCTGTAAGTGCCTAGTCTAGTACATGACAAATGGCACATTGCACCTGATTATTGGTCTAATGAGGTTGAGTACAGAAGGACTATAATTTCCTTGGATGTGGATGTTATACCTTTACTCAAAAGTTCTGCCACATAGAAGGACTTCCTCACCACTGTGAACATACAGCAGTCAAAGTTCAGGCTACTATCTAGCTGTGTACCTGGATCTCTCAGTCTACTCTTAGGGGTGTGCGCTTGACATTGTAATTTGTAGAGGTATTTGATTTCCCAAAGGGTATGATAATGCATTGTTTCACATTAAGTTTTAGACCATGGGTCTGGCACCAATAATTTGTCTAATCTAGTAACTGGCCTCTTGCTGGATTTGAATTTGCCCACTTTAGCCACATGTCCTGTATGTTAGCCAATTGGCTATCCATCTGGTGACATAGGGATTTATGCCCAGTTTTGTGAGTTTATTTATAGTACCTGATTGGGGAATTGTGTCAAATGCCTTGGCCAGGTTGAGGTAGGCAGTATGTATTGTTTTACCCTCATCCATTGCCTTAGAGACTTTCTCAAAGAAATCCACCAGATTCAGTGGCATGACCTGCCCTTGACAAAACTGAATTGGGTCATGTCTAGTGTTTGGAGGTTTCCTACTACATTATTTATCAGGTCCATGAATATTCTCTCCATGATCTTACATATAAGACTAGTCAAACTTATGGGTCAGTAATTTCCTGGGTCAGAAGATGATCCTTCTTTATGCAGAAGAAGGACGGTTGATGTCCTTCACTCAATCTGGACAAAGTCAGTGTTCATTTCTAAATGTTCCTCAACATTTCATTGGATTATTGCATGGATCATGTGGCTAAGGAAGAAGACAGTAAGGGCCTTAGGTCAAAAATAATTCCTCACTAAAGAATGCTAACCTCACTTTATATGGACACACAATCAAAGGCATAAAACATATTAGAATGTAGATTACTACCATGTGCTTAGAGACACAAAATCTATATGGAAGGTTTTCGAACATAATGAGAAACAACTCAACATAATTAATCAAAGATTGGAACAGCAAAGCAAAACCTTGCAGGAACACAGACTGTGGACCACATTTCATTATAACCTATTAGAAGAGCTAAACCTGTGGAATAAAAAGCTTGAACTTAAGCTTCGTGATATGGAAAATCGTCCATACAACAATCTGTGTTTAGTCAATATGACAGAGGGCAAAGGTAGTAGATGTTATAAACCAGGAAAAGTGGTTGCTGAGTTGACCATCTGTAGTGGAGGATATAGAACCCATCATATCAGCATGAAATGCAAATCTAGTTACCTACACCACTTTGTAATGCACTTTCTAAATATTGTTGATATACAAGCTCTGAGAAGATCTAAAGAACTGCTGCCAAATTCTAGGATAACATTTGTCTCTGGATTATTACATTAGCATAAAGTATTCATCCCTAACCTGAAGAGATTCAAATGTTATGGCTTTTCTGTGCAGTTGAAGTTTCAGCCATGCTTAACATGCACCAGTGAATTAGAGAGACAGAGCCCTGACAACAGTCTGGGGAACCTGAGCTTGGGTTGCAGCTTGGGCACTTGATGTTAGTGTTACAGGAGGTTGGGTGTACAAATCCTGGTGAAAGGGTTGGTTGACTTCGGTCTGGTTATGCCCACTGCTCCATTAGATGATCTAGTCTTAGCTGGGATAGTACATTGGGTCATGAGTAGAGTCTGAAATACAGGTATAATTTACAGCTATTGTCTCTTTGGTTAAACACATTTTACTATATCAGAGAGATGCATAACACGATTATCTTTTACTAAAATTCAGAAGCATAATCATGGCACTCCATGCAGTGCATAACAGTTCAGACATTTAACTGGTTTGTTAGATACATTTCTTTTAAATCATGCTACATAATATCTTCTTCCTCTACTACTCTAGATTATCTGTTGAGTTACCCCCCATCTTTAGGGAATGAATGAGTTCAAGTCTGATTGGGAAGAGCTTGATGGTAGGCAGGCAGTGGGAGGCAAAGATATAAATGTTTCCAGCCATGCTGCAGGTGAAGAAAGGAAGACAGGTTTTGATATTTAAATACCACAAGGGAGCAGATTCCAACTTATGTATTACCCTTAAAACCACCTATTCTCAAGCTATAGGAAGAAAGAGAAAGACTTACTAGACATAGCTCCACTTTTTGTCAAGATCTCCAGGGAAAATCCTCAATGGGCAGAAGTCTAAGGGACTGCAATCATAGGTTTATAGGAGGTTACTAGGCTATTGGCCCTAGGGCCTTTATAAGCTTAGCCATGTTATACCCTTGCACCCTTATTGACCAATTTGCTTGGTCTATATTTACAGCAGAAATCTATGATCAGCACTGACTGACCTTATTCAAGAGGGACACAGGTGACATCCCGTGGTAAATTTATAGTCTCCCATCCATTTTTCTAAGTTATGCTTAAATAGGGTCATTGAGGAGCAGTTTTATGTGAATTGGAAGTTTGTTCCAGAGGAGTGGCAATCTCTGGGAGACATATCTATCTCTCCAGCATGTCCTGTTAATGTCACAGGCTAGGTTAAGATCACTAGAATGAGTGAATTTTGTCCCATTTGACTTGCAGATGTGCAGCATTTCCATTAGGGCAGGATCCAAGACTGCTCTGTAGGCCAGGCACAAGTCACCTCTCAGCAGTCTATAATATACATAGTACAGTGACAGGGCCTTCAGTCTGTCCATGTAGGAAGTAAATGTACAGAATTCCTCTCCTCTACAAAATGTGTGAATGAAACTCAGTATAATAGTACTCAGAATCGATATCAGAATCTTGAAGATTTAGTGGAAGAATCTAGAAGTGAAGAAGATATGTAATTACTGATCTTAGGCACACACTCTATTAACAAGCTCAAGCAGCTAGGAAAACAACAAGCTTGGACTACTCTGATTAAAACTAAAACTGCTGTTACTACAGGGGTTGCTCCAACCTGAACTTTGAAGACACATTTTATCAGCACTGGTATTCTTTGTTGCTTGCTGCATTTTTGTCAGGTATAACATTTCCATGTGGTATTGATAGGGCTTGAATTGTTATGGATTCTCTGGCTCCTACATGTGTTGAAGGTTAAGAACTAAACATGTTTTGCATGATCTAGTTATGTCTGTCAGTTACCCTGCAGTTACATACCACTACAACCTAGTTAGAATAATGTAACTCTGTATGCTTGAAACTTTCTGAGCAAGGATATTTGGAGTGTGACATACTTCATTTGGTTCACAACTATACTCATGTGATACTGAGGAACTTTATACATTTTTTTTATATTTTTGTATTCATTGGGGGAAGTGGTCTTACATAATATTGCTTTTGTTTGTGTTTTGTAGGCTACTGGCTTTGTTTTATTTGTCAGCATAGTCTTGGTTCTCTACGCTAATCACTTGCAATGGTACAGTCTACTACTACAATGACATGGGCTGTCTCAATCTATGTAGATGGTCCCACTGATAAGTCGTAACTGGGGTTTCCCTATCTGGTGAGGTCACCACAGTAATGGGGAAAGCTGTTTCAGGTGATGAGGCAGCTTCATTAATATACTTCATCTGTTGACATTCCAGTCTAAGTGGGCACTCCTAAGTGAAGGCAATCATTTCACTGTTAAAACTGGATGCTTGTTCTGTATAAAAGACATGGCATAAATTGAGTGGCAGCCATAGATATAATGCAGGTTTTCATCTCTTGTGGACTTCCTGTGCTATGTGCTATTCTTTATACCATGGGACTTCGTTGCTACAATTAAGCAGAGAGTTGTCTTCATTTAAGGAATACTAGTAAACCTATCATTCTTTCTAACAATAGTCTAGCAGAACATCTTAATCCTGGTTTTACTGTTGCAGCTTTTTGATAAAGACTGCAAAAAATGGAAAGAAGATTAAGCTCCTCTGTTAGTGAGAATGAATGGGATAATGTTATTTTTAGTTGCAGTTAACCTTTAGTAGTTCTCTGCCATTTCTTTTTTCAAAAAGCTGCATTTTGACTGTGCCCCCCCACCCCCTCATTTTATATACATTAATAGCTCAGAGATGCCAACATCTAGTCACTGACTACTATGACATGCTTTGGAACTGTATTGATGACAAGTATGGCTAACAGGTCATTGTGTTGCCACATTTGCAGTTAGAGCTGCTGTCCTGCCCTAAGGGACACTAAGTTCTGGTTACTTCGGATTTATAATACCTCACACAACCTGAATAGTACTGTGATATTGTGGTGGAAGCTGTTATTTTTGAAATTTTGGAAAGTCATTCCTACTGACCTCACTTCAGACCTGCACTGTTATATTATTAAACTTAAAATGCTGCAAGAGGATAAAATACTAACTCTGAAATGTGATGAATGTTTAGTCTGTGCTCTTATTCTACTTGGACAATAATGACTGGTGTAGACCCCTCTCTGAGGCATAGATAACTAAATACCTGATTAGAATCACAATGACCCCCATTGTGATTAGTGACTCAGGAGCTAGAAGGGCTGGACTGACAGGATGGGAGTGAGTTGAAGTTGCAGGTTCACCCATCCTGGTAGGAGGGGGTGGGTCTGGGTGATGTCCCATGTGATCTGTAGGTGCTACACCCATGCAGCAGATGCCTGATGAAAACATTCTGCCTCTGTGTTGACTGGGAAAGCCAATGTGTAGAGGCATGCTTTCTGCAGCAAGGTGACATGTAAATGATGCTTGATATAACCACCACAGGAAAGGGGAAGCTGAAAGGGGGAAGGTAGGCTTTTCTGTCATACTTGAAAGATGGCCCACTCTCTACCACCTGACTGTTACCAAAGGGGGAACATATGGGTGAATTATGCACCTGGGCAGGAATGAATGAGCTGCAGGACTCCTGTCTAGTGTAATGACACCTGGCTCCTTTCACTTACAAAACAAATTAACCAGTTGGTTAAGGTAATGGAACCATCGCGTGATATGATGCAGGAGAGAAAAATGACTGAGTGTGCTGTTAAAGTCTTGATTTTTTTTTTTAAATATTTTTTTTTATTTTCAATAAAAATAACATTTACATAATATTTTTAAATATCATTTTAAACAACTATATACAATATTTACAATAGCCTGACTTTCAATTATATACACTGTATGTTATTAAATATAGAATTAACAGATCAGTTATCAGAGATACAATATTGATTATCACAGAGTGTCCAACAAAAATATAACTTTCTTCCAGGGATTATTTACCAATGGCCTGGGATAGATTCGTAGTTCTTTGATTTTTATTTCCATCAATGCAGTTGTCTTCAGTAAAGTGTAGAATTCTTCCAAGGTCAGGGGTGTATTTGAATTCCACCTTCTGGTTACGCATTTCCTAGATATAACAAGTATTGTCCATAACAAATACATATTTGTCTTATTTAGTTAGGGACCTTCATTTACATTTAGAATTAACAATACTTTAGTTAAGGCAAAGGATTCATTAAATAAAGCTTGTAAAAAATGATTGATTCCATTCCAATATGATTTAATTTTATTACATTCATAAAAAATATGAATCCAGTCTGCTTTATTTAAATTTTCACACCTCCAGCAAAAACCATTTGTAGTAGTACTGATCTTTGTAATTCTATCTGGTGTTAAAATGCTCTATGTAAGTATTTCCAGTTAAATATTTTCCAGTACTGTGTGTTAGAGGTGTAATTAACTGATAGTAAGATGTTAGTTTTAATTTCTTCTGTTAACTGCAATGACTGACCTTTTGTTAAGAACTGCCAGTATGATGGTTTGGGAATTGTTTTATATGTTATTAACTCTTTATATAGATTTGAAATGGAATTTTTCTTTTCACAAATATATATAAATTCATACAGAAAACTTATTAGATTTGGAATATCTTTAAATGAGGAATTATTAATTAATCTGCATAAATCTTGAGTGTACATTAAAATGCTTTGTAAGGTTAACCAGTCCTGTGTTGGAATATTGTAAGCAGTTTTTATCATATGTATATCTAAAACATTTAATTTATTTACACATTGAAACCAGCATAAGAATCCATTTTGTTCCCAGGAGGTTATTGTTTCCCTATATATTTTGTGAGGAAAGTTCTTAGTGATGGTAAATTGGGTTAAAAGGGATCTATGTTTGCATTGATACGTTTCCTAAAGGAATTGATGTAATGATTAATCAGTGTTGTTTTAGAAGGTTTTGTTATATTATATTGTATACTTATGCATAGTATGTGCCAGGGTTTGTTTGATTTGTCTACTATTAATAATTTTTTAACAGATTAAATTAATTTGTTAATATACCTGTTGTTAATTCTTTCCAGTTGGCAAAATAATTTGGGTTTGTCCAGTCTATTGTAGTTTTAAGCACAGATGCTTTTATATATGTTTCTATTTCTGGGAAGTTCAATCCTCCTTGTTTCCAGGGTCTAACGTGATGAGTTAGAGCAACTCTATTATTTTTGGGATACCATAAAAATTTTATTAAACATGAGTTTATTTCTTTAAGAATGCATCTTTCAGGAATTAACTGTATTGCTAATGCTACGTATAGCATTTTTGGCAATAAGACCATTATTATTAATTGCAATCTGTCTTCAAAAGTTAATATAATTTTGTTCCACTTTTCTATATATATATTTTTATTGTTTCAATAATGTTTTTATAATATATTAATATTGTTTCGTTTATATTTTCGCTGAACACTATTCCTAAATAATTTAGCGTAAGTTCTTGTTTTCCTATGATGGATTTATCTGTAACTTGTAGTTCTTTTTTCTTATTTAAAAATAGAAATTTTAATTTTGATCTATTAAAGTGTAGACCTGAAATCTTATAAAATTTCTCCATTACTTCTTCTAGCTCTTCTAATGACTCTCTGGAGTTTGATAGGGTTAATAAAATATCATCAGCAAAATTCATTATTTTAGATATGTACTGGTCATAGACTTCTATTCCTTTTATTCCTGCATTATTGCATATTATTTCTGCAAGTGTTTCTATAGCCAAAGCAAATAAAATAGGAGAAAGGGAGCATCCTTGTTTAGTACCTTTTGTTATATGGATGGATTCTGAGGTGAAAGGACCTAATTTAATGTATGCTAAGTTATTAATATATATGTTTTGTAGCAATAAGATGAAGGGAGGAGGAAATTCAAATAATGCTAAAGTTTTAAATAGATATCCCCATTTGAGGGAATCAAAGTTTTTTTTTCTATGTCTAATCCGATTACAAGAGTTTCTCTATCTTCTTTATTCACATAATCTATAAGATTAAGTATCCTTTTAATATTATCATGTGTGTGCCTGTTATATAAAAATCCTGTTTGATCATTATTAATTGTCTTTGAAAGTGGTATTTTCATTCTGTTAGCTAGTATTGACATGAATATTTTGTAATCATTATTCAGTAATGATATAGGTCTGTATGAGGTGCAAAGGTCTGATGGTTTATTATCTTTTAGAATTGGTGTTATGACAGAATATTTCCATGAGGGTGGTATTTTTGCTTCTGACTGGACTTCTAGCAAAGTTTTATAAAAAAGGGAGATTACTGTTGAAGGGAAGAGTTTGTAAATTTCCGTAATTATACCATCTATCCCTGGAGCTTTGTTAGATTTACTTTCTTTTATCTTGTCAACAATTTCTTTGTAGGATATAGGTTTTTGGAGGTCTAGTTTTAAGTTTTCAGGAATTTTTTTATATTGATAAGGTTTGTATCTAAGTTTATTTGGTTGGTATCTAAATCTTCTTTTTTGAAGTGTTCCATATAATGGAACCAAAATGCTTCAAGGATGTCTCCTATATCTGATACTTTTTTCCCTTTCTTTTCATGATATATACTACTAATGTTATTTGCTTTAGATTGTATTTTAATTCTTGTAGGTAAGTTATGTAGATATCTGGGGGAGGTAGCTAATGAGTTTATTTTAGATTTTTCCAAGGCTAGACAAGTTTTGTGTGCTAGAATTTCATTATATTTTTAATTTAATTCCTTTATTTCTTTTTTGACTTCTGGACAATTCTGATTTTTTTTTTAGATTTTGCTGTCAAGAGTCTGGTTTGCAAGTCTAATGATTCAGATTCCCACTCTCTATCTTTGTTTTTCTACCAACTAAGGGTCTTACCAAATAAATACGATTTTAATGAGTCCCAAACCATGACTCTACTGATTTCTGTTGTATTATTAATTTCAAGAAATAATTGTAGTTCTGACAACATCCACGGTCTGAATTCTTTAATTTTCGTGATATATGATGGAATTCTAGTTGAGAGGATTAAAGGTGTAAACTCCATTTGGAGCTTTATTATCAGAGAGTCATGACTTGAGAAGGGGCATGGAACTATTGAGAAGTTGAGGATTTTTGTTTGTAAATCTTGAACTACGAGTAATTTGTCTATTCTGGTTTGTGTTCCAAATCTATGGTCTTTATGGGAAAATAATAAGGATTTATCATCTTTTACTTTAAAAGTGTCAATTAAATGAAATTAATCAATCCATTTTTTAAGGATTTTGAAATAGTTGCTATGCAAAAAGACTTCTTGGTGGTTTCAGAAGCTCTTAAGGTACAATTAAAGTCTCCTCCCAGTATAAGATTTCCATTATAATTGTTGGAAATAAAATCTAGGTGTTTTTTAACTATTCCTGCTCCAATTCCTGGGAACCAATAGAGATTAGCTAAGGTCCGTATTCTGTTATTAAATTGAATTATAACAAATGCTAGTAGATCTTCTTTGTCTTCATATTTATAAATAATTTTTGGAGTGATTATATTTTTCTTCCAGGGAATTGATACTTCCTTTGTCTTTGTTCTATAGAAGGATTGAGCTAAGACTGTATAGTCCTTAGGGTTCCAAATACAGCTATCATTAGTCTTAAAATGTGTTTCCTGGAAAAAATACTACTTGTGCCTTATTTAGATTTAAATATTTTAGTAAGTTTGATCTTTTATTTGCATTATTTAAGCCATTAGTATTTAATGATAAGAATGTTAAATCCATTTCAGGTTATTGTTGGAAGAAACTTTTTGCTTCTTTTATTTTTTTTCATTTTGATTATAGCAGTTATACCATATTCTCTGATAACATTGGGTATTATTTTTATGTGTGTAAACTTGGGAGTGTAATTTAATGTTTTTTCTTCTTTAAATATAAGTAGGGTAAAATTCTGGTCAGGCTTTAAAGAAGTACTTCTATAAAACATTAATTCTAAAGTATCAAATACAAGTAATATGAATTTCCCATTAAACATGGAATGAAAGTCATTCCTAATCCAATAGATAAAGATATATCTATTAGATTATCACTCATACCTTTAACCAACAATATCAACTGAGCTCCATGTGTTAAATTATTATATGGAGAATTTTCTTAAAAGAGATATGAAATTCTATATTATTCTATTATTGTTCCATGCGGTAGCATTGTCGCCTCACAGTATGACGTTGTCCTGTTTGATTCTCAGCTAGAGCGTTTTCTGTGTGGAGACATGCATGAATGGGCATACCTTCGTTGAAGATTGTGTGTCAGAGCTGGCAACTCGGCATGTAAAAATCTACTGCCAATCATTAGCGGACCGGAGTTCCGCTGTGGTAACCCCTAACCGGGAAAAGCCAAAAGACACAACAACAACAAAATTATTTTATATATCAGGATGGAATGTTAGTAGTGTAAACAATTATTATGTTGACTTAGAAAATATCCAATATTTAGTTACCCTTAAGAGATCCCAAACATGTCAGATATGTCATTTTTAATAAATTAAATGCAACAGAGGAGCATATACTAAATAAGCCAACAACAAATATATTATTACTAAAATAATTTGACTAAAAGGACTCTACAGGAGACAATGAGTGACTACCAATGAAATATGAATTTACTGTAGGTATACTGTCTTCCTTTACTTTCCCACTCTTCAGCTCACCAACTTCAACTTACACTTATGAAAAGACATGGCTTATCAGTGGTATCCTGACTCAGAGTAGAGGTGCCCTACATTTTAGTACGCAGTGCTTTTACATATTTACAGATTTACAAAGCAGAGTCTAAGAATGGACTATGATCACCCTGACAATTCCCATCCTGCATATGGCACCTCCTGCTTCCTGAATGTGTAATCACATCAGGTCTAGAATGAATGTGACGGTACCTATATGGTAATCAAGACTTACCTTAGATAAGTATTAATCAAATAGTATTTAGAGCATCTTAGAGAGTTCTCGGGGCAGTTAGAATACTCTTAAGCCTCTCCTCCCTTGACCAAAAACTGAGATTTCCCTTCTCTTTCTTTCCCTTGTTTTAAATTAGTACTAATAAAAGAAATTCAGCAAACATAGGTAAACAGAAATAGTATTCAGTAGTCTATCTTGTACATGACTCACAATCCATTAAACAAATCAGTGACTAACATCTCTTTAGTAAACATTATAAAGACAAATTAGAAATAATTTCCTAGCTCTTTAAATTTTCTGATAAAGCAAAAAGTTAACAATAAGCTATTTTAACTAAAAGTATAAAGCATTTAAATTTTTCCTTGCATGTATACATTTCTACTTATATTGTAGTGTCAATAGCTGTCTTTGAAATCTGTACAATACTTCACTTCTTTAAATCATTCCTTTTTCAGTTGAGGTTTTGTTTTCAAAACGGCAACAATATTTCAAGGGCACAATTAATATTTAGACTGATGTTTCAAATAAATAACTTGTCGGTTGCCAATTGAGTTAGTTTAGAATGTAAGATTAGTGCAAATATAACATTTTGCAAAAATAATATGTATTTTTTCGTGTGGTCTAGAGACTGTCATATGCAAGTGACATATATAATGTAGCATATATGGAGCAGATAGCTTATGGATTCAGGTTGTTAAAGTAAATTATGCTTACTAATTAGGCAGTTTCATTTAAATTCACAAGTAATTTGGGGACATTTCAGTTGATTATCCAGGAATGTGTAGTCCAATGTGAGTAATTGAGTCCACTTTTCCACATAAACATATGTCCCAATTCATTAAACTAAGCAGAGTCTAACATCTGTCTAATAATCATTATAAAGACAAAGAATAGTAATTTCTTAGCTCTTCAAACTTTCTGATATCGCAAAATGTTGACAGTAAGCTATTTTAACTGGAAGACTAAAACATTTCAATACTTCCTTATGAATATATAGTTTTACTTTTACTGTAGTGTCAAGAACTGTCTTTGAAATCTATGCATTACTTCACTTCTTTCAAGTCATTCATTTTACAGTTCAGATTATATTTTGTCAAAATGTCAATAGCATTTCAAGGGCACATTTAATATTTAAACTGATATTTTAAATGAATAGCCATCAGTTGCCAAGTGAGTTTGTACAGAGTGTGAGATAAGTGCAAAGATAACATGTTGCAAAAAGTAATATGTATATTTTCATATGTTCTAGAGACTGACATTTTCAAGTAACATATAAAATGTAACTTTTACAGTGCAGACAGCTTGTGAAATCAGCATGTTAAAGTGAGTAATACTTTTTAATAAAGTAGCTACATTTCAGTGCACATGTAGTTTGAGAACATTTCAGTTGTGTTTCCAGGAATATGTAATCCTATGAGGATAAATCATAAAATATTTACAAATAATCCTATTATGTATTTATTTTACCTTGTTTAGATTGTTTTTCATTTTAATAACTAAACATTACTTTTCCTTATTATTTGTTATCTGTGAGGCTAAATGCACTTCACAGATTCACAGTGTCCTTAGAAACTCCAGCAATTGTTTACTGTTGCTATGGCAACACAAATAGAATGTGAAGAAAGCTTCACTTCTCTTAACAAACAGTACATTTTCCCCTCCTTTTTTATGTATTTGTTAATACTAAAAGGAAATAATTCAAAGGACATATGTACATGAATGGAACATTTCAGAGTTAATCATGAACATGTCCCCAATCCCAATAAGTATAACAGTGACTATCGTTAATCTAATAAATATTGTAATAATTAATTAAGTTCACTATTCCAATTAGTCTACCTTAAAACTAGATTATTTTATACTATTATTTATCTATGTATAGATAGTGAGTTATTAAATATATGCAGACTATATTAGTATAGTAAATAGGAGAGAATTTAGAAATGGAGACAAGATGCAGTTAAAATAAATAATGAGAAAAGAGAGAACAGAGAAAGAAAATAAAAAAATTAACAGAAAATACACATATACTATGTATGTTGATTTATAGTATAAATATTTTATGTGCTATATAACCCTCCTTCTGTGAAAGAAAAGTACCCAGTTTTCAAAAAATATAAAGATTCCAGTAGTTATTTACCTTTGTTTTAAAATTCCAAGCAGTAAAATTGGTCCTTTAAAGTAATGTTAAAACAATTCATATCATAGTAGATGCTTTGAGAGATTTGGCTGTAACAGTATCAGTCTTTTGCTTCTTCTTTTTTACATCTGTCTAGACATTTGTTTCTTTTGTTCTCTTGAGAGAAGGTGACATCCAATCCATATCTTCCGGTAAAGTAATCACAATATTATTAATGTTTTAATAAATGAAGAGCTTCCTCTAAGTCAATAAAAGTCCTCATCTCGTTGGCATACAGTATTCTTATCTTAGCTGGATATACAAGTTGCGCCTTGATGTTATTTTGTTTCAGAAACTTTATCATTGGCCACACTTTTTTCCTTTGTTCCATTATTCTAGATGAATAGTCATCATCAAATCTTATCAGGCTCTGTTTATATTTTAGAGGTGCCTTCCTCCAAGCAGATCTTAAAATCAGTTCCTTGTCCAAGTATGAAAGAAATTTGATAATTATTGACCTAGGAGGAGAGTTTGAGTTAGTGGCAGGTTTCCCAAGAGCTCTGTGTGCCCTTTCAATGCCAAAGGAAAGTCCTTCTATTAAATTTAAAAAGTCAGGGATCCAGCTTGATAAAAAGGAAATAATATCCTCACCTTCTGTGTTTTCAGGTAATCCAGAAATCCTGATGTTATTTATTCTCTCCCTATTTTCCAAGTCATCTACGTTATTAACCAACCAAGTGTTTTGTTTAAGAAGCATTTCTTTCTGTTTCCTCTTCCTTAAGTCTGCTTTCTAAGTCATTTAGAGAAACCTCCATTCCTGTTATCCTTGTCTAGTGTTGTTATAGCATTTCCTTGAGGGTGTCAGCCTGTTTTTGACTACTTGTTTTAAGATTTTCCAGGTTCTCTTTAAAATCATCCATCTTCAAAGACAACTCCTACAGGGTAGATGCCATCTGTTGTAGTTCCTTCTTTAAGCCAACATCCTGGTGAGAATTCTTTGAGTTGCTCATTTTGACAAGTGAATATATCTCCAAGCTTTTTGACATGAAATTATTTGTAAAACTTCACCAAAGTTTCTAATTATATAAATTAGTCCTTTATCTATCAGATTTTATACTTTGAAGAAAAAAAAAAGAATATTTTTTCCTGTCTTATTTAACTAGTTACATGGAGCTCTAAAATACTGCTGCTTTCAGTTAGCCATTCAGGCTCCGCCCTCCAAAAAGTCTTGATTTTTGACTGGAAACAGACTGTCTACCCTGCTTGAATTACTTTTGAATTCTTAGTAATTCTGAATAATATTTCAAATTATATATTTTTCATTATTGTTTTGACTTAGGATGAGTTTAAGTTCATTACTTCTACTACCATTATCTGATCTGTTTAATATACAGTGATTAACTATATATATATATATATATATATATATATATATATATATGGATTGAAAATCTTCCACACAGAGAAGTTTTTTACACTGTTTTCTTTTTGTACATTTACTAACATTATGTTTATTGTACAGTTTTTAATTGCTGTTCCAGTTTGATTAAATTCTTTAAAAAAACTTTTAAATGGTAACATTAAAAGACATTTACTTGAAGTGCATGCAGCCTAACCGTGAGATGAACTGGCCCAACTGTCTGCCAACCACATTTACAGATATTATTTTAGTGAGACATACAAAATCAAAATGTCAAAGAAAGAAAATTACTGACTACCATGTTCTTTAAGAGGCAATGCCCCTTATACCACAAATATACCACCTTCTTAAATATTATTAACACTCTTCTTGCACAACTGCAAACTGCCCTCACTGTAGTTGAGGCATTACAATTTAGTAGTATGCATTGCACACCAGTGAGCCTTGAATGAATAAAAAGATTCCCCAAGAAGATCAATTTAGAAATGTTACAAGTTTGTTTGATTAAGAACTCTGGAATTTCATGTTGAGGATGTCTGGAATCTAACTTTGAATACTGCACAAACAATTAAAAGCAATCAAGTGTCCAACCTATAGATTTATTTTATATCAGAATAAATTGGTGTCATTCAGAAACTATACAAGTATACTAGCTCTGTACATGAGCACTTCAATATTCACATTTCAGAAATAAAATTGTAGTAAAAAAAATATAGACAGGCCCAGTCTGTCACCTCACATTATTTTGAATTGGGGGCAGGGCACTGAAGCAGGACCTGAATGGCTGGGGCAGGCAGTGTGCCAGTTTCTTTATTATTTTTTTATTTATTTATTTTTGCTCTTCAATGGAAGAATTGGGGGCAGGGCATAGATCTAACTGTAATAAGGCACTCAATTACAATGTATGGCAGTGAAGTTTTTTTTTTTTGTTTTGTTCCTCACTGAAGAGCTGAGGTGGGGTGCGGGTTCACCATAGCTGGCTTTAGGTACCAGCGAACCCTGTGGTTGCTAGAAAGTTATCTTATCTTGATATTTTGTAACATGCCTGTCAAACCAAAAAAAGCTAGGACATCAATCTTGTATACTTAATAAACCAGGTGAGTAATAATGCTTTCTTATATCTCCTTTAAAATTCAAAAATATCTTTGCTTATAGTAATAATGTTTTATCAAGCAAGGGCTTTCACAATTCCATTAAATATTTTACCACTAACATAGTGTCCATGGCTTAGTTAAACCCTGCTGGTGGACATTTTCTACACTAAAAGTAACAGCATAGCCCGCTTTAGGTACCTGCAATACATGTGGTTGCAAGGGGGCTCCCTTAATCATCTTTCACTGTGTGAGAGCCCCACAAAAGCTGCTGCTGGTTGAGGAAAATGAGGAGAAAAATGTATTAATTTCATGATTATTCTGTTTAACCTGAACAGGCTGTGCTATGACCCAGTTAGGATAAAGCTGATAATGAACATAAGCAAGGTAACCACTAGAGAGATCAGCAGCCCAGTGTGACCAGTGTCAATGCATACCTTGGTTTTAAGAAGAGCTAATACTTCTGATCTTCAGGGATGGTTTTCTCTTTTAGGGAGTTTTATAAATACTTGCAGAATAACAGATACTGTAACTCTCAACGTCTTCACTGAAGAATTCAGCGCAATACCAATAATAGCAGAATAAAGGCTCAAAATCAGAAACAAATTTTAAATATTACTCTGATTCAATGAAAAAGATAATAGAATAACACATTTTGTATCAACATTTTTTTTGGACATTAACTATAAAACTCTAATGTCTGGATTTATTGACTGTCTGTAATCCCGAATGATTTACAAGCAAATCAAACTTGTTACAAAGGACAACAAAATTATGTGTAAAATCAGGGAAGGTCTGTGAAATCAGGGACAGTGACAGGTTTGCATTACTCCTCACTGAGGTAAATAAAAGTGAGCCATCCCTGCTGCTGTTTGACGACTGCTTAGCAGTCACTGATCTGATGTGCTGGTACCAGTGTTGCACAATGTATTGCTGAAATAATATATAATGTGTGTGTGTGTTTGTGAAAATGTTAGTGAGTTTTATCTTTGCACATACGCAATAATGCCAGGACGCATACATTATTCTTCTGAGTGTCAGTAAAAACTGTAGCAAACAAGAAATTATATTTCAAAAGTAAGTCATAAAATGTATTCCAGAACATTCAGACACTTAGATCTTCTAAGACTCTGTGGGATCCCTACTCCCCAGACTGTATAAATGGATACAGAGGGCTCTCTTAATCACCATTGACTGTGTGGGGACCCCACAAACACTGTTGTTTGAGGAAAAATGAGGTGAAAAAATATATATATTTTTTTTCTGATTATGCTCTTTAACCTGAGCTGGGCTGTGATATAACTCTATTAGGATAAAGCTGATAATGGCCTCTGCTCTCAACTGCACCCATTCTAAAACCAGCCTCGTTTGGATGTGTGTGTACAGAAAGCTGCTGTAGGTTATATGGGGAGGGGGGGTTGTGGTGTTTTTCCTCACAGTCAAATCTCAGAGGTGTGCATATGAGGTCATTAAAACTTGTGTTTGGACTGAGGAGAGTGTGGTAATTGTTTCTTTTACTTTTTTCACATACCTCAGGGTGTACAAAGAAGATTACTACAGCTTATGTAGGAACATCAAAGTAGAATACATTACTATAATCATTATGTTTTCACTCTCACAATCACACTTAGGACATATAAAGGTAGCTGCCTTTGACAGTTTGGGTTGAAGAGTGAGGAGACCTACTATGTATATGTGTATCAGCAGTTCCTTGAAATACACGACTGTGGCAATTTGAACCTCTGCCTTCATCCCAGTCTAACACCAGAGGGATGTATAAACAGTCTTTTGGGGGGAATTGGAAGGCAGGCAGTTCCCAGATAGGACCTGTGTATCCAGACAACAAAGTTGTTAGTTTATTGTGAGCTACTGTTTTGTCATCTTTGCCTTGAGTACAAATTATGTCTTCCTTGAAAGAAAAAAAAACCCATAAAACTGAAATTCTTATCTTATTTCCTAAATGGTTATTACGGTACTGTCTGTGCTCAGGAACTGTATGTTGAAAGGATGCAATGAAAACTAAAGCTGAACAGCAACACAATTTTTTTACTTAATCATAATTTCTGTTCAAGCCATTATTGGATGGAAAGGTGTGTAAAAAGAAAAAAAAACTTTAAAATGCACTTCAGAGCATGTAGAAAGTTATAGCTTCTTGAAAATGTTAAAAAGTAAGGCAAAATGTGAGAAAAGGAAGAAAAAATGTAATGTGCATGGTATGGGGAGCCCACGATGGGGAGGGGGGAGAGACTGGAGGCTATTGTGTGTATGGGGAAGGTCTGAAACAGTAGGCCTAGGGCACCATTTCACTTAAGTCCAGACCTGTACATAGAGTTGCTGCAATATATCATTGCTGCAACTAAATACCAGTAACTGTAAATGTCCCTTTTTGTGAGATGGGCCAACACAGTGTAGTACACAAGTCTTGTAATGTAAGAATATTGTAGCTAAATGTCAGACAGTGCATACTACTTCTAAAGGTTTGCAGCATGAACTAAAAGGCTGCTTAGGAAGGCTGGCAGTGACAGGGTGATACATAGACTGGAAGTGCCTAGGGGGCCCCCAGCTTGACATCTGCTGAGGGCCCCCAAAATGCTAACATCAGCCCTGGAGTTCACAGTATCAGCCCAGTGCACTGGTTAAACCAGCTATGTTTCTGCTACAGGTGTTCATATGTTTCAATTCCCTCTCTAAACCTAAATTCTTTGAACCCTCCTTAACCCTAAAACTCCCTTCCTGCTCTCTATTCCTAACACTTCCTCCCACTTCCACTTTTCCTTCCTCACAGTTGCTAACTCATATTCAAGTTCATGCATGAGCAGCACTCCTTCCCCACAGTTGCAAGTGACAAGCAGCTCAAGTCCCTGGCTTCAAAATACTGGCTTTTGAGGATTTGGGTCATGAACGCTTATACTAGAACCAATTTGATTTATCCCCCTGCCCAACCATTCCAGACAATGCAGACAAGCAAAACAATTCAATATGTAGATCTGTGTGAACTATGAAGAATGCAGTGATTAACAGGTAAAAGTTTATTATCATAAAGTTCTAACTTGATTTTTGTTTTCTTATATATTGTGGCTAGTATTAGAGCAGTATTTGATATGTAAGAGAAATTAAAACTGAATACAAAAGTTCAAAAACATTTACGTTCAGCAAATATATGTATCCCTGTTGCACAACAGTCTTTGTTAAACATGCAAAGGAGTAACAGAAGGTTTAGTTACTTAGAGTTACTCAGACATTTAGCAAATGCACAGGAGAAGATGCAAACAAGTAATTAATGTCAAAGTTGTCATAAGGAACCTTAATCTTAATGCTCTAAAATGAGAGTTAAACTGGTACAGATGAACAAAACATCACTTTACTGCTTAACTGAGTCAGATTCTTGTAAGTACATTTAAATTTCATGTCCACTGTACAATAAGCGTGATTGCGTACACATTTTTAGTGATTTACTTCTTTAAATAAATTTATATCCAAGTGAAACAATACAAAATCACATACCACCACAATTCATAATTTTTCGGACAGTGGTTGTGGACATAATCTTTCTACTTCTCAGAAAATCTGCTAGCTGTCCTCCGATTGGTACAATAATAGTCATCACCATGTGTGGAACAGCAGACAAAAGCCCAACCTATAATTGCAGAAAGGAATTAGTGCATATGTACGATTAGAAAACTGTGATATTACAGTAATTAATAAATTGTTCTGTCATTTTATCATAGAATAAATTCTAAACCCAAGCAGACTAAATGTTTTAGGTTCATAGGTTCATAGGTTGGTGCTAGGCTATCGGCCCTAGGGCTTATACAAGCCTAGCCATAACAATTCCCTGGCTATTTCTTCCCGCAGTATTTACTTCCCTGGACCCCTGTCTAGCAGGGCGACTGATGTGATCCCCGGGGTGAATTTCCTATCTCCCATCCAGTCATCAAGGTTGCTTTTGAAGAGGGCCAAAGAGGAGTTCTGCTTGACATGTATGGGCAGTCTATTCCCAGAGTATTGGGAGTCTCTGGGTCAGAAACCTATCCCTCCAGCATGTTTTGTTCATTGTGATGACAAGGTTTAGATCCCTGGAGCATGTGTCTGAGGGATTGGAATTTCTTTAAGTGTAGCATGTCCAACAGCTCTGGGTTTGACATGACCTTGTATGTTAAGCAGAGATCGCCTCTGAGTAGAGGATATGCAACAGAGTATAGGTGGAGTTTTTTTAGACAGTCAGCATAGGGCATCTGCTTTAGGCCTGTGATTCTTTTAGTGAGGTATTTCTGCGGCCTTTCCAGTTGTTGCAGAAGTCTTGAGAGGGACATACCAAAAAAGGCGTTGTATTCTATAATGGGTCTAATGAGGGATGAGTACAGTGGGACAATGAACTCCTTTTTTTCTAGATGAAAAGCCCTTAGTGATGAGGTGTGCCACAGAGAAGGATTTCCTGACTGTTGTGGGAATGTGGTTATCGAAGGTGAGACCACTGTCCACCTGTGTCCCTAAGTCTCTTATCACACTTTCGGTGTTTAGTGTACTGCCACCTATGTGGTAATTCACGGGTACATGTTTTTTCCCAAAGGGGATAACTATACATTTCTTGGCACTCAGCTTGAGCCCATGGCTCTGGCACCAAGCATTTGTTTCTGTAAGGCCCTTTTGTAGAATATCCACATCATTTGGGGATTCAATAATGGCTCCCAGTTTGCAGTCATCTGCGAACTTTGTTAGCCAGAGTCCCTTAGTATTAGTTTGTACTTCAGAGAAGTAGATGCCAAACAAGTAAGTAAATTATCACTTACTGAACTTATTGCTACTAATAGTATTTCTCAGTTCATACTTTATATCCAGATATTAGTAGGACCTCATTGAACTACTAATACAATAAGTGGTGTTTGTGCACTTCATTATATGTGCTTATAATTACACTGGGTATCATGACTCAGCGGCCGTGTTAGAAATGGAGCTGCCAAACACAGTTAAACAAAAGGCCGGAGTTGTTGATTTGGAGAACTGAGACAAAGCTGTCATCTCACTCTGAGATTACAACAAACTGGAGATTGATTTCTTGCCACCTAGGTATGGTAACCTTAGAGCTTGTTAACCTAGTTAATGTGAGTGTATGAGAGGGGTTTATCTCAAAATGTCAATGGTGGATGGAGCTTTAGTATTCATATGAAAATAAGTTTATGGTTATACATACAAAAAATGTAAGTTCCTTTAGGAACATTGCAGTTTTGGATAAAACTGGTTGCATGTATGGTTCAAAAACATTTTTTCAGTGAGCTGTCACTATATGCTAACTACAGTTTCTTCTTCCCATTTCTTTATATAATTTAATGGAGAAAAGAAAGATTAAGCATACAGTGGATGAAACTCTGCATGATGGGCACAGGATAAGTAGTAAATTCACTGGTGAAAAGAACAAGTCAGGCAGTGACTTGGACAGCACCACCGCAGGTCATGTGACTAAATGGGCCTAATAGAGTGCAGATAGCATGCTTGCAATGATGAATATTCACATGAGCAATGACTTGCTGGTGGGAGCACAGCTGAAACCCCAGATAAGAGCTACACAACATTTTCCCTACTATATTTATATATTAAATGGGAATGAAATGGCTGCATAGGTCAGGTAGGAAGGGGGCGAGCAAGAAGGGAAATACACAGAATGGTAAATGGAAAGGAAGTGTGGTGTGAGAAAGGGGAGGAATAATATATGTTTTGTGGGATGTGGGATGTCAGACCTCTGTGTTATAGAACAATAAAACCCTGTTTATGGTCCAGGCAACCCTGGCTTAATTATTCACTTGGGCGTCTGAGGTACTGTCATCAAGGATGTGCATACTCATACTTGGTAGGAGGACTCCCCATGCTAGATTTCTATTGGAGGCTGAGGAGATAGAAGGGGCATTGTCACTGGTGAATGAGACATTGTCTGAG
Organism: Protopterus annectens; assembly: GCF_019279795.1. NCBI lineage: Eukaryota > Metazoa > Chordata > Ceratodontiformes > Protopteridae > Protopterus > Protopterus annectens. Next base: position 293,062,291 of record NC_056745.1, read on the forward strand.
TCACAGCAGAAGTGATATGATATGCCAGCATGCTCCACTGCACTTCTGTTTTAGAGTCAGTACATGTGTGTGCAGGGGTGGGGACATAGTTAGGGCATAAACAGAAAAAACACTCCAAAGCCATTTTGTGATGCTATCCCAGATCCTTGATCTCTTCATCTTCCCCAAATGTGGGTCAGGAGATCCCTGAAATTCACAATACATCACTCGCTAAAGAAAGGAACTATATTGCTCTATATGAAAATCTGATGTAGTAGGGGTACAGAGGACTGTAAAAGGTGGGGAGATTGAATGGATATGTGTTGTAGTTTGTAATTGTGTGGTTGTCCTGCTGCACCTTTCTGACAGGGGGATGGGGAGCTTTGGGGGTGAAATGGTGAATGACTGCATGACTGCAGACAGGGCACAGGTCCAGGCATCAGTAGCCTACCAGATGAATGGTTGAGGGTTTGTGACAGGAAGAGTTGATAAACAGCTCAGATGGAAAGGCAACATGTTAGAATATACATACTCTGCAACAGAGGTTTGGATGTGGCATATAGTGAATGGAGTAGAGTGTGGGCAGACACCTCATAACTAGAGTGCATATGTGGAACACACTTTGGTTTGGCTTTTCGGTGTAAGGTTAGTTTACAAGGCTGATAGGATGCATGTTGCAATACAGTCTGTCCCCATGCTGCTCAAATTGACCATTATTGAGAAGTGGCCTGTGATACTGGGATATAGCAGGCATGCTATCTTTTGCAATGCTGCTGTCACATGGTTGTGGGTATGATATAGATGATGATGCATATATTTGTGCCAATTCACTGAACGTAGGTGTATATTCACATATCTAGGAACAAGCATGGCAATAACGTAGCAGCAGGAGCTTGAGAAGTTCTCACAGACCATGTGCCAAGATTCATCCAGTCATTCAGCCAGGTCAGATAATCCATTCTACATCTTCATTCCCATCTTCACTGATATACCTGATGACAATTCCTATCACTGTGCCACTCTCCAGCTGTGCAAAAGATCACAATTGTGCCTTGCCTTCCCTGCTGTGTTAAATGTATTAGGCAATGTCTGATGCACAGTTTGGCCAGTCAAGACACTGTACTACATAGCCTGGATATAGTATAGAATGCTTCAGTTTTAATCTTTACTGTGCCTATTCTGGGCCATAGTTGTGGACAAGACACTGCCTCTTTGCTAGTGTCAGCAGTATCACTCACCTTAAGCTCTATTGTCATCCTTTGTGGCTGGCTCCTCGGAGGACTCCTAAACCAGCAATTCCTCTACTACAGGTTCCAGTCTGACTGGTCCTCCAGTGGCAATCCCCTACCATAGCTGTCTGTGTGTTACCATGTTGTACAGCACTGCACAAACAGCAAACAACTTGCTGCAGATCTCCATTGCATACTGCACTACACCACCAGAGTAATCTAGACAGTAGTAGTAGTATTTCAACAGTTCAGACATATGCTTGATGGTACTGCAGCTCTGCAGCAGTGTAGAGTTAGACATCATCTTAGCCATGCTCTGTGGCTTGTATATCAGTGCCATTAGCCATATTCCAAGGCATATCCAACATCACTAGTAAAATGTCCCTGTGGAATGTCACCTTGTACAAATAGCTAGTATAGCTTTGATATGTGCCAGATATAACTGTAAGGATGTCACTAATATACATTGTATATAATACCCTGTGCATTGCAATGTGGTTGCTGTCAATGACCCCCAGAACTTCAGGGAAATGGGTTATTTCTCAGAACACTTGCATAGTGGTGTTTCTCTCCTCTGTGCTCTATGAGAACTACATATGATCCTCCACATGCTACAGCATGGCATCAAGAAAATAGTAAATATTCATGAGCTGAATGCTTGTGATATACCCACCATGCATCTTGATGACCAGTAGAAGATTCCTGTAACAAGGAAAATTACTGCTACACATACCTTAGTCTTAAAAGAGATTGGCATTCCATGCATCCCATATGATTTTATGTGAGGTTAGAACATGAGCAGAAGCTCATGTATGGTGTCTCTGTCCACACAATATCATTCGACTATGCCCCTGCCACAGAGGTGATGCTTTATCAGGTGTGTTCAGACACATCTGTCCTGTGGAGGGTGACACCACACACACTGCTGTGAGCACTGGCTGTAAGAACTGCCCCTAATAACTACTGTTCTTCTAAAGCAAATGCTACATCTAACACATAAATGATTGTATTTTATTTGGACTTTATTCAGAGACCTTTAATTGGAAATTATCTATGGAGCAGAAAACTGAATGTAACTTCCTTCTTAATATATTCTAACTTTGTAACACAAACATTGCTGCAACATTAGTCTTATTGACCACATCATAAGAGAGCAATATATTTCATTTACGCATACTGATAATTCTGAAATGTAAGTATCCATACCTTATTTTAACCACTTATTTTTATGGAACCCCTAAACAAGAGTGGAACCAAGTATATATGGAGAAGTGTAATCTAACTTACCTTGCTAATAGGGAATCCAAATACCTCCTCAAAGTACGAAGGCTGACTTATAAGGAGTAGATAGAATGTCCAACTTCTGCAAAAATTTGCTACAATAATTGCGTAAACGGGCATTGATGTAAAGAACTTCTTCCATGGTGTTTTCATTTTCTAAAACAAAAAATTTTCCCCGTGCCTTAATACAGTGTATTCCAAAGTTGGTTTTCATGTACAGCATGAGGTAGGAGGTAGGCACTTAAAGCATTAAAATAACTTAAGTCTGAAACATAACACATACCAACAAACAATTCCTAATACATATCGATCACACAATACTCATAAAGTATACACAGCATTATATGTAAAGATGAGATCAGCCCACAAACCAGACAAGAAAAAAATAAACACTAGCAGACTAGAGTTATTAGAGTTTTACCTGACTTATGCCATGCGATGATGTGACCTAGTTATTCATAGTGTGTATGGATCCCTAGCTCTTTAAGTGGTATCTTGTACGTTCCAGTACAAATGAGTTATAGAGTTTTGAGAGATTTAGGGTGTAACTTTTTACTATTTTTCATGTTGTGATAGATAACAGACAGATAAACAGGTAGACAGATATTTAAACAGATACAATAAATAAGGAAATGAATAGCTATAGTTAGACAAGCAAACCTACAAATTCATGTTGACTGGTCTGATGAAAGATAGGTTGAAAGACACAGATAAAATTACTGCATAGAAAACCTTTACAAAAAAAAATGCAATAATATTTATTTATGTATTCATCTATTTATGTATGCATGTGCTTACATTTGTTGACAAGGATGATCTGACTAAGCCAATTGACCTTTTTTAGCAGAGCACTGGGGAGAAAAGCTCTGCAAAGAGAAAATTAAGTAAGACAAAACATTATCAATATCAATCGACATTAGAGGCATACAGAATTTTAAGAACTAAATAGTAACACATTTTTAATAAACTGGATAGTTGCACAGTACTTAGATAAGGATGGAAAAGGTAAAATAATTTCTAAAACAATGTGTTTGCAGGCTGAAGGCTGATAATATATTAGTGATGTGTGGATACAGTAGGAGGTAGTTTAAGAAAACAAGTGAGATGGGACTAGGAAAATTAATAAACTACTGGATGTCAAGTGAGCAAGGACTGAAAAAAGTCAGAGAGTACAGGAAGAATTAGACATCAGAGTGTTTGTAGATGACTGGATAGGTGTTAGGAGAAAAAAAAGGAGGACATTTTTCCAATTTAATATGGCCCTACTATATGGGGAAAAACTTTTTCTGAGCCAAACTGAAGTGTCATAATATTGGGAGTCTCTCTGTAAGGCTGGTGATGATTCCATTGCCATTTCAGAATTCAGACAGGCAAAATGAGAAATATGTTTAAGCAACTGGATGGCAGTTCCTCTACTTCAGATGGATGGGAAATGACCACTGGTTCACTGAATCATAAAATACTAAAAGGAAAACAGTGAGCTGCAAGTTACAAAAGCTATACACTATCAAAACTAAAGATACTGGTTTCAAAATAATTAGAAACTAAAAAGTAGAATTTCTGTAAATCTAAACTGAGCCTTTTGCAATTATTTGTGTTTTCAATGGGTTCTCTTTCCAGCACCCATTAAGATGGTTCAATAATTATTAGTACTATTAAATTAAACTACCTCATTGAAGTGGGGAGAGTGGTTTCTTCTAGGAGTCTCAGTGAATTTGAAATGGAAATAATTAAACTGGAAGTACCAGGGATATAATTCACCATGAGTTGCAAGAGAGCATGGCCCCCCACAATAAAAGTGTTTACTAATGTTTATTCTTGTTATGTTCTTGTTCTTTGTTTTTTATGTTGGTCTGTTATGAATAAGCAGTATGCATATTTGTCCCTCAGCTTTTGAAACACTGAGATTTGGTGACTCTGTAGCAGTCAGCTGTCATTCTCCCATCATCTTCTGGTAGTGACCTGGGAACTAGCCCGTCTGGTTTCAAATACAAGCAGACAGTCTATGATGTATGTAAAGCAGTGTGGTCCATATGCATTGGGGATACATTTACCATGCTGAATGGCCAAAATGTCAACAACTTTAGATCAAACTCTAAAGGTCAAAAACAGTAATTCAACAAAATTGTGATATATAGGACTGTTTTTTTTCCCTTTTCTCACTGTAGTGTAATCTTGGACTTGGCATATATAATTAGCAGGGGGTGTGGTTGGGTGCAAGGCAGGATTGTCCACCTGCACAGAATGTGCTCCAAGAAATTGGACAGTTGGAGTTTCAATCTTTTGTGTTCAATGCGATGCCATCTGAATTTTGGATGTATTCCATGCACTGATAATCACTGAATGTTTGTGTTTCAGGGGTACAGCAGGGCACATGAAAACTGCCTCGCCTCCGAGAACATAATATTCTTGATCCTGCAACCCTCCAACTTACGTTTATGGGATGAAGAATGGAAAAGAAGCTACAGACAGGATCAGAAAATCAGAAAGACTCAGCAGAGTCAATGGGGAACACTTAAGGGGAAAGGCAGTGACCTTGTGAAAAGCACAAATAGGTCATTTATTGTGACCAGTCTCTCTATAACCAAGAATTTAGAATGCCATTGCTTGCATTAATGCCCCCTTTGTACACTTTAATATAAACATTTCAGACACATCAGAAGTTTCGTTCAAGTCCACTGTACCATCATTCTTTGGCATGTACTAAGAAAGAAAATTTCCTGAAGAATAAAACAGAAAAAGTCAAGCACAACCTAAGAAAATGGCATGAACATCTGCTCTATTCAAAACAAAAGCTGCACCTGTTCAGGAGTACTCCTTCTGTAGTAAATTCAGAAAGGAATTTAAATTAGTCATAAAGAAATTCATTTGCTAATAAAAGATTCAGGTAGTACTCAGGAACTGGATTTTTTCTGGAATATGGTGGCAAAAAGGGCCTTACTTCATGTGTATACCATTTCATGTTGATGCATAGGATTTACAGAGTTTAGTTTTTTAATTGAATTTATAATTAATGCCAGGAGGAAGATCATGAAGCCTGAGCTAAGTTATACATAATAAATTTGAAATATCATTTGTGACTAATATTCCTTATATTTATTTATTATTTATTTATTTTACATTTGTTGACCGGGCTTGTTTGACTGGGCTACAAATGCCCATTTTCAGCAGAGGCCTGAGGAGAAAAGCTCCAACAGAAAATAGAAATTTTACATATTGAACACATATAGAAATACATTCATCAGTACCACAGATTACTGCTTTACAGTGCCACACATTACATTCATCAGTACCACACATTATTGCATTACAGTGTCATACATTAAACTGTGGGAAGTGAAATACATAGAAATACATTAATCAGAGGGATACATTCATAATTACATATTATATACATAATAGTGCAATAGTTACATAGCTGAAATATTTTACTAGTTATGTTTGTACAGTGATGTACCAAGAGGCGAAGATAAAGTAGTAGGTTTGTTTATTGAAGGGAAGGAAGAGAGAAGAGAAGTAGAAGGTTACAGGGGAGTGTTTACGGGGGATAATTACATTGGCTGCTACCCAGCTACAGGACTTATCACTAGGCAAGTCATATAATGTGACTATTGTTTAATCCCTAATTTATGTAGTCAGTCTGGTCACAAACTTCAAAACATGTCCAGGACCATTTTCCATCATTGTTCTTACAGCCAGAACATGTAGTCCATCATATTTTCTGCCTTGGTTGACTGAAAAGCATCCAAGAGCTCCTTTTTTCAAGAATGTATCTGTTTTTAATACAATTAATATATTTGTGAAACTTATAAATCAGTATAAAAATAAATACAAATAAAAATAAAAATGCCATGCAGCAAAACCTCACAAGAAAAAACATCAAAATGACCCCGTCATGCCAAATACCTTAAACCTTCTGTTTCTGAATGTTACATGGCTTCTGAATGCCCCTGACTTTTCACTTTTTATAAGTCTTTATTAAGGGATTCAGTCCAATAAAGCAAATCTCCAGTAGCTGTAGACATGACACGTTTCACCCTTTTATAAGTTCATCCATTTAGTACCGGCGAATAGCTTGGACATTACTCAGCTTTAAACAAAGTCATGCAGCTATAGTGTTAGGGTGACTGTAAATAATTCATTTGCATATTCCCGTATTTCTTTCAAAGGAGGTTTAGGGTATTACACAGTAAAGTCTCTGAATTTGCTAGAAATCAGTAAAAGACCATCCTGAATGTATTCACTTCTGAGACATATCCAATATTCATCATATTGTCAGTAAATATTTGGCTCACATTTTTGTATGTGTAGATTATTTATTTAGTCATTTATTGATTGATTTATTCTTCCATTAACCTAAGTGGACTGACTGATCTGTAAAGTACTTTTTCAGCCATAAAAAGGAAAATAAAATCTGCATTTTCGAAAAAAAAATTAGATGAGTACAGAACAAAAGAAATCAGATGTTATACAGAAAGAGAAACAACAATATATACAAACAAAGTAGATGGCTAATTATACTGAGAATCTTAAGAATGGAAATTATTCTGCTGCATCAGGTAAAGAAGAACAACTAAAAGAGAGGAAGCAATACTTGTGTTTCATGTGTGGAAGTAGGTTTGCTAAGTCACCAAGATGGGATTTAAAAAGAAGTTTAAAGGGAAAGAGCAATGCTTGAGATTCCCTCTTGCTTCTGAAGTTTATAGTATGTCGGCTCTCAGCATTATGAGCCTGTCGAGTATGAAAAGGCATTAAAAATTAAGTAAATATTCAGAAGTGTAAAATGCAGAGAATATTCAGAAAGAACCACATTGGAAATTCAACACAGCTATTAATAATTCTTCAGTTACTGTTTAAAGCACATGCCACAGTGCCACAGAATGCACTATTTTTTCTTAATAAAAGTTACAAAGTATACTTACATTAATGTTGAGTAAATGAGTTCCTTCCCCAATGCTTGCCTCAATGTATGATCTTTCCTCTTCTGTTATAGTTGGGTGCTCTGCAGGACTCTGATATGCTAACAGCAACCAGAACACATACCACACTAGCCCAAAAGTCCCTATTATGGGCAGACAGAATAATTTTAGTTAGGTTTTAAAAGTTATAAAATAAATCTTTTAACTCAGCAATTAGTGTTTTAAGGTAAAAATTATGCAATGCAGCTACGTTTGTCAGTACACGTAGTATTAGACACATTAAAGTTTTCTGAAATACTGAATCATAGCTGTATATGTATTTAAAGCTGTCTTATTCTGTTTGTGCAGATTTTTATTTTAAATTTGTTTATCACTGTAGTAATTTTGAAAAATAATATTTAACAGAATGCATCCTATAAAGTTATTTTAATTTGTGGTACCTTATTTAGGAAGTATTCCTTATTAGTAGTGCGTGTAGCATCACACATTTATCATGTCAAGCAGAAGTAAAAATTTATATATATATATATATATATATATATATATATATATATATATATACATATATATAGACACATACATATATATATATATATATATATATATATATATACATATATATATATATATTATATACTATTATATACACATACATATATATATATATATATATATATATATATATATATATATACTCACACACACACACACACACACACACACACACGCACATATATATATATATATATATATATATATATATATATATATATATATATGGGTCTACTTGAAAAAAATTAAAACTCACTTTCTGGAATCTCTAAAGACTGACAAGACTTCGCAAAAACCACAATTTAGGAACACTTGGAACACAGTAAAGTTACTGTGGGATAGGGACCACTTGGCCACCATGGTGAACTTTGCCCCTATCCCCACTGTAGTATAATCTCAGAGTTGGTATATTTAGTTAGGACAGTTGTGGGGAGTGCAGCCCCCCACATGGGGGGGGGGTGTGGAAAGCAAATTTGATTTGCTTCAGTGTGTATTTTTTTGTATGGACAGATGAGTGGTTACTTTCCCTGAGTTCATTATCAGTATTTTGAGTGTTCGTTAAACTAAAGTTTCCGTGAAGTCATCTCAGTTTTTAGAGATTTGGGTAAGTCGGTTTTTGTTCTTTTCAAGTAGACCCATATATATATATATATATATATATATATATATATATTTTTTTTTTTTTTTTTTTCTATCAGTATGTCGAACATGGATGCTCTGCTAATGGAAAAATAAATTACAGATGACCAAATTTTCGTCTTGCTGAGCATTCCATGTTCTAATTTCCTATCAGCGAATGCTACTGTGCATTCGCTGATATGAACTTGAAAAACTGCACAGAGATCACGGTACAGTGTGGTTTGAGATATTCATCTCTTTCCTCGCTGTAGTGCAATCTCAGAGTTGGAATATATATATAGTTAGCAGGGGGTGTGGGGGGCACAGCCGCCCACAGGGGGTGCAGAGGGGCTTGCCCCCCTGCAAAACTATGATGTACAGTGCAAGTTTCATGTAGGTGTGCTCCTAAATGGACATCACATGCTCTGTTGAATCTGCTGACATTGTGTGCAGTCCATATTTTCACTTTCACCCTTTTTCGATGTTGTGACCGGAAAATGTTTTTCCAGTCAAAATTTTGATAATAACAGACACACACACACACACACACACACACACACACACACACACACACACACACACACACACACACACACACACATACACACACACACAATTTTTAGCATTTTACTCATTTCTTAACTGAGGGAATGTATGAAACTGTAATTGCATTGTGCATGTTAAGTATATAGTATTAAAATAAAACAGTGAGTACAGCCAAGTTCTGTGGGATACTTAATATTAGCTGTAAAGAATTGGCATGTTCTTGGATGTGTTTTTATCAGTCATCAGTAGCATTATTTCCTGGAGATTAGTAACATGTATGAAAGTTATTGAGTTGCTGTCACTGATTGTATAAACTCAGAGAAGACGGAGAAAGTGAGGAAAACACAACAGATGCCTTCTCACTCTTCACCAGGTCTGGCAGCTATGACAGTATGCTAATAATCTATTCAGTTCAACATTCTGAGCATATGTCAAGTTTGTGGTGACAAACATTAGGGCTCCCATGCATAATACGGCTTCAAAAATTAGACTTGAAAAACACTGACAAGTATACTTATGTTAGGAGGATAGAGTAGTCTCCTGTTAAGATGAGTATATTCTTACAGAATACATAGGAACTTTGCTTACTTGATGGGTATAATGTTTTTGGAAATGCATTAAATCTGATGCTTTTCACCCATTACTGATGCACTGCATGCACAAACTCCTCTCATTTCATCCGTGCTGCAGGTGAATAATAAGCTTCTATAAAGATCTTTTCATGGTCCACTGGGAGCTGTTTTATTTTGTTGGTTGGCAGGGTATGGAGGCAGCTTCTCTTGCATTGTATACATCCCAGTGTGAACTAATATCTGATTGGATAATATGTTTACTGGAAGTTATTAACAGTGAAATTCTAGTGTGATCTCTCTATATTCCCTTTATGTGCCCCAGTAAACTTTGCCAAGTCCACAGACATAAACATGACATAATTACTACCTTCTGCATTCTCTGTCTTATGTCTGATAACCTCAAGTTTTCTGCCAAACCCGAGCTTCAGATTCATTCAGCTTCTCATTCAATGATTCTAGGGATGCACCCTGCACTCTGCACTGCAGTGTAGGTTTTATTCTCTTTTGTTTTAGTAATCAGGCTTAGACAGAGACAGTGTTCTGATAAAGTTCATTTGAACTGCTACGCTGTGTATTTGTAGCATCCATGTATTCTTCCTGACAGGAGTTCGTTTTCACTAATTCCTGGAAGTTATATTCCAATGACAGTCTGTCCATTTGTTGCGTTTGTTGAAATGGAGCTCTGGGAGTCCACTGGAGTGGCCGTGCAGATCTGCCCTTACTGACATATCAGGCAACTTTCTACTTGTTTATTCTTTCATTCATTCAATTGTTTATTTATATATTTGTTTGTTTATTTGTTTTATTTTTCTGTGAAGGTTAGAGATAGACATATATCCCTACAAATAATTTCTGTTCAAATGCAAAATGAAATAAGGGAGAGATGGCATAGCACCTAAGGTCTTAGCCTTACAAACACAACATATAGGATTTGATTCACAATTTGAGGGAAATTGGCTAGGTTTAAAATGGCCCTAAAGGGCAGCTAGCCTAGCACTTACCTATGAACTTAAGTGTTTAGACCCAGTGGACATGCTAACTCATAAAAACATGCCAACAGTCCAAAACAAATGACTTTTTCTCATTTCTACCTGGCAGTCACCATCTACTCCATGACTAGAATGGTTTATTTGTTTCTCTTTGAGAAACAGACAGTCGAGGTGTTCACCTCACCTCCATCATGGTTATATGCATAGCTCTAATTTTCATAGCCACAGCAGCCTGACCATCACATCTACAATACTAGTGACCAATACACTCATACATCTGCTTATGTTCAGCTCCCAGCTATGAAGGAATAATGCTGTCATGTAGAAATACTTGTCCACATGGCTTTGGACCTTGGTTAAGACTCAGCAGTGTAGATGACAACAATTCCTCCCTCTACCAGGATTGTAGAGGCAGTATTGGCTACTCATTTCCCAACCAGCTCCTTTAGCTCCTGGACCAGTAATCGGTTCTGGGTAATCAGAAGGATCATCTAAATGGACAATTCTATACATTTATTCCAATATTTATTTCCAAATACCAACAAGGCCTGCAATAGAAAATGTCTCACTCTTTATTCATTTATCGTGCCTTTATGGTGGATGCTTTTAGTCAATGACTAACTGAGGTCTGAATGGTAAAAAATACATATCTCTGAAAATTGCTTCTTATGGTTATTGTCAGTTACAACATACTGGTTAGGATTCTAGTACCATATTATACGCACCATAAATATAGAAGACAGACGGCCATCCTATAAACTGTACCAGCACTCCAGCCAATGGCATGGCAATCACTGCCCCAGCATAAGATCCTAAGGAGCAAAAAATATATAATATAAACAATATGGTTTGGTGCTGTCCTATTTAGCCTCTGATAAATAAATGTGCTAAGATTACACATACACACACACACACACACACACACACACACACACACACACACACACACACACACACACACATATGTGCACACTCTTATAAGGACAGATACACATAAAGATAAAACTAGGATTATAATCAGATGAAAAGAGGTTGGAGACTGAACTCTGTATTTCCAGTAATAAGTTTCTATGCAAGTGAATTAAGCAAAATAAATACACCAAATGTTTATCTGTCTAGCTATATATGTGCACACACACACTTTAAAAATTATAGAATGTTAGAATCAATAAAGGCAAGAATATACAAGCTTAATATACACACACACACACACACACACACACACACACACACACACACACACACACACACACACACACACACACACACACACACACACACACAACTGGCTGCCATTTATGAACAATCCCAGTATGCATAGTGTGTGGTAGCACTAGACATTACTGGCAGGCAGGTCTCCCAAGTGAACCATGAAACAATAAATTCAATTCACTCCTATGCAAGGAGCAATACCTGTGCCCCAGTTGCTATACTAACTCAAAGTACTGAGTTACAGAGTTAAGCTAACTGGAAGTTAACAATGCAGGTGAAGTCCTTAAGCAGAGTTGATTGTGTTGTTTGTTAGTATAGCACTGTTTCACTTTAGTGTCATATGTGTTGTGTCACGTGATACACCCCTGTTAGGACACAACACTGAGCAGCAAATAGATGGTGCCGGTGGTGGTAGGTTTGAGTAACTCACTCAGAGCTGTTATCATTTGTGCTTCGATGTCAGAAGACCAAATACCTCTAACATGTTGTAACCCTCCATTTAATGTTATACAACAACATAGCAATAATCTGAAATCTGCGTGTGTTTTTTGTCTTTAGTATGTGTATGTGCATATGCTGCACATGCATGTGAGAGCACAGCAGTGTGTGTATGTGGTGTGATATAGCTGTGAGATTTTGCTGTATTTTTCAGTAGTTTACTGTTTTTGTGGCTTTTCCTTTATTTTTAGCATGGGTTGTCCTTGTGATTGAATTTTTGCTTTAAAAAGTTTATGCTGTTTTGACCGGTTAAGTAGTACAAATGTAAGGTATCTTGATGTTTTTGTATGTTTTATATTTGACTTTTTGTGATTGATTGGGTTATGTTGGCTGTATCACCTGTTTAATCTTCTGCTAGAATGTAGTTTCAATTTCACTTTAAGTTAAACGCATCAGTTTTATTTTCGTTGGGTTACATTTAGATTTACCTAAAAAAAAATTCAAGAAATCTTAGAGCAAAAAAGATCAAATACAAAATATAAACAAATCCTTGAAGATCAAAACAAACCTCAAAACAGATTATACTGAAGACGTATACCCTAGTGTAGGCAGAATATGTGAAGTGAGACTGTAATGAGCTGTGGTGTCAGCCTTTCAATACACATCGGGCCAGATTCCAAATGACTTGCTCTCAATGTAAATGACCATTTACACTGAGTGCACGCTAAGAGTAGGTCTTTTGGAATCTGGCCTCCGCAGTAAGCCTGTTTGTAGATAGGCTTTACACTGAGATAAGTCACTTGCACTAAGAGCAAGTCTTTCGGAATCATGGCAGACTTACACCAACAGTAACTCTTTTGGAATCCGGTACAATAATATTGCTGTAGCCTATAAAACACTAAATAATTTCTACATGATACTCTGAAATATTGTATACTCTGTCATAGCTTAAGCATGTTTCTATAATCACAGCTTTAAAGGGCAGCACAAAATGAATGGAACTTGCACCTTTGCATCCCCATGTACTCTGCAACTAATTAATTATTTTATATCTGAGGTTATACATCCTCACTATTGGAATAACCTTGGCCCCTGTATAGGGATACACTGGATGTTATCCCCTTGACAAAATATTGCTGGGTATAGCGGACATTTCTTGTGATTCAATAAAGTTTATGTGTTTTGAATTCAGTTTTCTGAAATTCATATCCAACTTTTTAGTGTTCAGGCTAGTTTGCATTCAGCATTATGTGTTGTGGAATTTTTATGTCAAATGTATTTACACTGATATTTTAAATTGGGCTGATTGTAGTTATATTTTGTTTTAGAAGTGTCTTTTTATTGTTATATGTGAATATGTTTATATATGTGAAGGTATTGTTACTAAGAGTGTAGAATACAGTTTTGTATTGTTCTTCATAACTATCATTGACCTTATACTCATAGATGTGGTCAGATCTGCGCCCTTGTACGTACCTTTAATTTTGAAATAATAGAAATACAGGTTAGATAGGACATTGAAACAACTCTTATTTTGTCATAGAGTATTAGTAACATCTCCTTTTGCTTCATTGTTTGTTGTAAGGATGTGTTCAATGAAAGGACATGACTAAAGTGCAAACTTCTTACATTAAGATGATTGTCTTTACTCTTTGACTGCTGACTATGTTATATGTTGTTACTAAGCACCTCGTTGCATCTGTATTTGTTAAAAGAATGTTTGCAGGTACAACACTGCCGTGTAAGTTTTTTTTATGTATTTTTTGCAGTTACCAGCTTTAAGCTAGCCAACCTCCCCTCGCACCCTACTGATCCATTTGTTCTGCCATCTTGCAGTTTTTAGTTGAGCATGTATAGAGAAGCCAGAATGAAATAACATTGAGTAACACAGTGCAAACTTCTCTGACTTTGTTGTGCAACTGTAGTCGCTGCTTTTTGTAAGTGAGCAGTGGTACCTTATGAAACTCTAAGGACTAACACTGTGATCCTCCAGAACAAAGAAAATTAATGTATGAATGTTGGGGAATATATACTTATTGTGAGGTTCTACTACCAAGAATAGGTATTGGGTTCTTGGAGTAATCTGTACAAGGACAAGTAGTGTGGTGACTCAACCCACATGTAGGTGGGATGCAGGGAGCTTAGTACGACCGCAAATTTGGGAATTCAGGATTATTTCTATGAATTGCACTTTCTGGACTAATACTAGAATAAAGTCTAATCAGTCATGATACAAGAGTTTTGATTGTCATATAACTGTGTGAGAAATGTGTGTACACAGAAGAAATATACTCTCCATTCCTTTTATTTAGCTACTTGGCCAATTAAAAATAATGTATACATTATTATTTTTAAAGAATACAAAAACAAAGAAAATGCACTAAGAAACATTAAATCATGCCATCTTGAGGTCTAGTGACAATGGAGCACTTTCTAATACCTTAGTCAGGAAATACATCATATGGTCATTCCTTGGTTCAATGGGTTGATCCACAGGGGACCTTTCCGTTACAATCCAATCCAAGAGGTACAAACACAAGAACAGAATGCATACAATATAATATTAATGTACAAAATTCTACACCAGAATACAGTACAATATGTTAACACAATGTAGTGCATTTTTTTTAGATGGGGCAGTTAAATCTCCCAATGTATTAAGTCTATGGTTATAGCCAGCTCTTGTGTTCAAGACATGAATATCATGAAATTCACCTTGATTAACCAAACATGTTGTCTTGCCTAAGCTTGAATATTTCTTGCCACTCACAACTCTAAATTAGCATGCTACTTATGGCACTAAATGGAATTTGTAGGTTGCTCTTTCTAGGGGACCCTACATCCTACTGTTTGGGATTGGTTGCCCATTATTGCTAGGGTTACACAGTTATGTTCTACTATTCTGTTCAAACAAATAAAATAGCACTATTGCTCCCTTTTCTTCTAAACATTGTTATGATCTTCCACAAACAGTTTAAGAGCCACCAGCCACCAGTGAGCATGACCTAACATTTGAAAGAGCACCATTTGGCTCTTCAAATATTGAAAAAAAAAAACTTTCTTAAAACTAGATCCAGCATGCAGGAATAGTCAGCTAAAGTTAGGCAACTCCAGGAACTCATTACCTTTCAAGCCAAACTACAAGATTATTCGACTAATCCATACATATGCAGATGTTCTAGAGATGCAGAGTTACTATGTGACAATGTTTTGATTTAAACTGTTATGTGCTGGGCTTTTTTCTTATAAATGTATCTGCTGAAATTAAATTAAATTGTATCTGCATATATCGATCTGAAATATTGCACACAATCAAATGCAAGAGTTTTGATCTTTTTAAGGGGACCAGTAGTGTCCCCAGAGACTATGCTGTGGGGATTTATATTTTATGCATTTATGTCAGTACCTGTAAGTCATAAATGTGGGTCTCACAATTTGTTGCTCAGTCTGTAAGGATCTCACTCTTACTGGTTCTCTTAAATTAGATTGGACTAAGAATGCAACCTGAACCTGGATTTTGATGCTCATCTCCTTCATCCACTTCATCTTCCATGGAGCTCCCTCAGGGGATTGACGCTACTAGGAAACCATTTTTTAGTACAAACAATTCTCAGTATGGGTGAATCAGCACCCCATATTCTGTTCTGATGATTTAGCTTGCAGAGAATTCCAGTATATGCACCTATATGATCTAGGCCTCAGTCATTCAGTGGGAAACATGCAACTGCTAGCTCTTTGTTGATCAAACAGCTGATTAAAGGAGCTATGAATCTGTATCCACCTTTAAGGAACTTCTACCTTTCATAGGCTCTGACCTTCAAGGATGACAGGCTTGCCTGTCAACCATTTGAATCCTCTAGTTCTGAGGTACTGAACTTCCTTTAATGTAAAACACTTCTGCTGACCATCTCTTCTATGAGATGAATCGAAGAGATGCAGTTTTTTTTTTATGTAAGGGGCCATATTTCGTCTTTCAAAAGGAGTGGGTTCCCTCTGGATGAATCTACTCTTTCTTCCCCAAAGCTATCTGAGGCTTCCCTTAAGATTCCCTCAACCATTTCATCAAACTGGTCTTCATTCTGGCAGCAAAGACTAGGGAGAAATATCCTTTCTCATCACGGATGTGCAACATCACAGGTCCATTGATTCATAAGTAGTTACTGGGAGGAACCATCACAGATCCACTGATTTATAAGTAGTTACTGGGGGGCACTATCACAGATCCATTGATTCATAAGTAGTCACTGGGGGGTACCATCACAAGTCTATTGATCCATAAGTAGTTACTGGGGGGAGGTGTGGTCCCTGAGAACATTGAGGAGTTAACTGACTTACACAGGGTCACATAACAGGTAAATGGAGCCTGAAGGAATCAAACTGTGTACTACAAGAAGCAGCTCATTCACATCTCAATGTCTTAGTCCTCTGTGATAACTGCTATATGAAAGATACAAATGACCGTTGGTAAATAGAACCCCAATCTCCTGTGTGCCAGGTGGAGAACATTCCTGTTGATTCACCAAGGATAGTTTTGGTGAACATGAAAGGATTAAAGTGCATTCACCAAAACTCCTTTCATCAACACTGGAGAGTTTGTCTCTTTCTCTTTTGTTGTGTATCCTTGGAGTTGGTATGTATAAACAAAGGTATAGCAAGCTAATCTGATGTCCAGTGCTATCCTTCAGTCTAGTGCTCCCGTTCAACATAAAATTGAAGAGCAAAAAAAACTTCCATTCCCCACCCTAGTGCTCCTAATTGAAGGAATAATCAGTTCTTCATTTTTTTAAATCCCTGGTCCATTCTGGGTCTCCTAATCTACATTTGTAGCAAGTGGTTTTCTGTAGTTTATTCCACACATGAAGCACTAAAGAGCTTCATTTCAAACTTCAAATGTAAATGCAAGCAAAAAAAAATGTAGCAAGCAGTTTTCTGTACTTTAATCTTAAAGAGGAGATATTTTGTGTTGCGTATGGAGTGCTCAAGTACTGCTTTAGTCATTCAGACCACATGTACAATACAGGCATTACTGCATGCTGATAATATGCTGAAGACTCAAATGTGCCTTGTAACACTTTTTGCTTGGGCAGTTGCCCAGCTTTGCCCCACCCTAGCTAGTCCTCTGTATATTAGTTTTTGAGAGGATGCTCCTCCACATGGGGGTACATAGGGGCTTACCCTCCCTGTAAAAAAATAGTCCTCAGATGTTAAGTAAAAGTAGTTTTTACAAATATTTTTTGAATATTTAAAAGTCAATAAAACTGCATTCAGCAAGTCAACATGAATCCAGTGAGAATTTTCACTGCTATACTAAGAAGTCTTAGCTCAGTTGTTTCCTGAAATGCATGCATGAATTTAGAAAAAGAGTTAGGAATAAAGACCAGTTAGTGACTTCTTTTGCTGTAGGGTTGAAACATCTTTCATTAGAAAAGAGACATTTTTTGAGTGGATTACCAGCTATATTATATTTGCCATCAGTTGTCTAACTGCTGAAAAGAAAATGTCGCAGTCAAAGCTTACTTTACAAGAGGAGAGGCTACCGCCATTGCTTGCATCAAAAATATCTTTAGTACAGATATTATTGCTGCAGCTACCCCACCTTTGCCAACAATTACAGTATTTAGCATGACTCAGGAGTCACTTTACATTTTGGAAATGTATACAACAGACATCAGCAATCTGTATATTATGCCTGCACAATTCTTCATCTCCTTCCGGGTTGGTAAAAAATTGCCTAGGATTCTACCCAGTCAACCCATCAAAGCAAGTCATTAACATTAGATATAACAGATATATTCCTGCTTTATGAGTTTGTCTACCAAAAGAGAACCCTCCTTGATAATTCAGGAATGCCATACCTACATCCACCTATGGATGAGTGTGCTTCCTGGAGCTGAAGCTGTTAAAGTTCCATAACACAGGATAAGTACACATGCTTGCATCATTTGCTTAATGACAAATCTGTGCTGTTCTTTCTTATAGCATGGAATATGAGTTGGTAGGCTATGAAGCTGTATCAGCTTATTTAACCATCACTCAATATGATATCACATGCTATCTCATTTGACAGAAACCTCAGAAAATGGCATTTTTCTGAATAAGGCTGATAAATCCTCAGTGGTAGATGAAGACTAGCTAGCCTTTTGTGAGCCTGTTGAGACAGGTGGAGCTTTTTACTGAGGATTTTTTTCATGGATCAATCAATAAGTTAAGAATATATGTGTTATTTTATGTCCTGTGGTAGAAGAACCTGTCCATGCACTGGTGAAACAATTTGAATCCTGCTCTGATGTACATAAGTTTGGTCTGGAGAATGGGTAAATGTAGAGATACAGGACCATACAAGATCGCTTAGACCTGTCTATACAAGTCTGGCTGCTTTGTCATATGCCATATTTGGTCAACTAAGGTCAGCTTGATGATGATGGAGAAGACAACACATGTATAAACTGGGACACAGAGAAATATGCAGTAATTACCAAACAAATTGTGCATGTTAGGGACGTGGGGCCCACGGTTATTGATTTAATGGTGAAAGTCCAGTGTCTTAATGACCTGTTTAGTTGTGATATTAATAATATACAGTGAGTATGGCATCTATATGTAGTATTCCAGGAATTTAATTGTGTGAAAACCTTCAATATATTCTCCAAATTGGGGAATCTTCTCAAGAAGGAAAGCCCTAGAAGGTATATCTAGTGACCAAAAAAAGAGGTGGCTGTTGATCACCATTTCATTAACTTCAGCCAAGGTTAAAGAAGGAAATGGGTCTTAATCCCTCTTGATGTTCACAGAAAATTCCACTAGTGTTTCCTTAATGATACACTTAAGATACTTAAGAAATTTACGTGTCTGTTCAGGCACATGCAACAACTGGAATGCCCACAGAGGTACCTTATTAAAAGTATACAAGGCCTAAACAACATGCCCTACATGAGCCTACTCAAATCCCTGTTACCATACTCAATATCCCACTGACTGCTAAAAGGTGGCCTGCTTCTAGCATACAAGGCATCCTCCAACCCATTAATGATGAATTTACTGCACATAGGCAAGTCAAATGGTGTTAGAAATACTCGGTCTAGAGATCTAAACTTCTTCTGCAATATCAACAGAACAGTTTGGATGGACAGGTATACCTCACAGATGATACCACTGCTATGGAACAGACTCCTCATCTACATAAAACAAAGTTCATCCCTGCCCAAATTCAAGTGAAACTTAGCTCTATGGATGGGTATCAGAAAATTTACCTCAGAACTGCCCCCTGTATTACTAATGAATATTTGTAGCTCCTAAATGCTTTATCCCATGTATGGGTCCCCTCAAGTTATCTATGATATTATCCCAGTTATTCTCATTAGTGGCAATATTTAATTATCAACCGTGGGATGGGTAAATCCATTCTATAACCAAAGTACAGAAAGGAAAATTGGTTGGGCATGAAATGGTCCATAAGAGCATAATACATTTGTGACCTAAGCATATGTCTGAGCAATAAGGTCAACAGTAAACAGGAAGTATATCTACAATGCTTCCACTGTGTAGGGGCACTTCATATTACATTGTGTTTGCCTTTTAATTAATTCTCTTAGCATACACTGCTTTTACTGGCAGAAGCACAATACTATCACAGTTCTTTTGCATAGTAGATGGGGAAGTTGGTTGTTGAGCTGGAATGATATAGCAGGTCATCTGAAAATGACTAGAACTTTGTTTTATAGCACTCTGCTGTTTGAGGGCTCTCTTCCAAGAAAGGATAGAGGAAAAGTGAGCTGTGGAGAGCCACCTTTGACCAACATATTAATCCTAATCCAGAAAGTTTTCAGGTAAGAGAGTTTGGTCCCTAGAGTTTCTTAAAGTTGTATTATATGCGATTTTTACAGCAGTTGAGATCTGATCCTCAGCAATGAATATTTCAGGAGTTTTTAAAGTGAGCAAAAAGATTTCTACTGGCTCTAGGATTTGCAGTCCTGGCGCATAATAGTCTTGAAGAGGGGCTGTGTGGAAAGTAACCCACTGTTACCTCTGACCTTCTTTTCCCTGGTGTGACTGGGTATACAGAGAATCGTCATGAAGGCTGTGGCTGTGCCAATAGTACAACATGTCACTGACTTCAGTCAACAACAGGTAGGTGCTTAGGTGCTTCATTGAATTACGCACTGTATGAAGATTTCTGTAACAGATTCAATGAGGGAAGAATGGATTGAGAGTGTGCAGCTGAATGTTGTCTGGAAAAATGAGCATTTACTACCACACAAGGTGAACACTGACAGGGTAGCTGAGTCATTATTATCGAAGAGAAGGAAGGCACCTACCTTACAGATGAAAGAAAATAGGTGTTTTAGGTGGAGACACTATGATTACCTGAAGGAATAAGACAGCAGCAGAAGGTGAAGTGGTTTACCTGTTAAGTGTATCTCAGTTAAGCATGTATGTGAGGATTTAAACTACAAGTAAAGATCCATGGTAACCTGAGATATCCAAGATGAAGGATGACATTGGTGAAAAGGAAAAGGAGTGAATGGGTAATCCACTGGACCAGATGGCAAGTGTGTGCAAACATCACCAACTTGCTGTCTCTTGATACAGCTACAGGCACAACTGACAAATCAAAACTGAAGGTGTATTACTGTTTTACACACACACACACACATATATATATATATATATATATATATATATATATATATATAATAGAATTTCTTCTGATTTGCATGCATTACAACATGCTCCCAAATCTGAGCTCCTCAAAAGTGTTAGTTATTCATTCTTCACCTCAGAGGAAGGAAGAACTTTCTATCTGGGTACATCTCCCATGTGCATGAGCAATCTCAGAGTCTTTTAACTGTCATACTGTCATGACTTGATATGAATAGCAAATTCTACGGAAACATCAGCTGGTGCAAAATTAAGTTTGTACAACACTAATACAATTCTTATATTTATATTTTATGTATAAATAGTTAACTGGGTTACTCCAAAATTCAGCAAAAATGTATTAGTTAAAAAATAAGATGCTCACGCGCACACACACACACACACACACACACACACACACACGCGCGCACGCAGACACATGCACACACACGCACGCACACACGCACGCGCGCACACACACACACACACACACACACACACACACACACACACACACACACACACACATGCACACTGTTAAGATGTTAATTTAATCACCCATTGTTGATCAGGTTAGTCCAAATAAGCTAGTAACCTCTTTTCAGGGGAGACTGGAGGTAGTAGTATACTATTAGAGGAAATTTGGCTATGTCATCAGGGAACTTCCCCTACTCTTGGTAGTTGGGGAAAGGATTTGTGTTTTACACATCCTGACTTCCTGTTTTCTGTCCATGCACGGAGGCAGCCAGGAGGAACAGGAGGAAAATATGGCTAATTCAGCTTTTGCTGAAAATGAAGTGAAGGTTGCTGAAAATGTAGTTGAAATGGTAGAATCACTACAAGAAGTTGTTTTCTGATGCTGTGGGTGCAGAAAAAACAGTGATATTAGAAGAAAAGGAGATTGTAGCTGTAACAGAGATGGATTCAGGGGTCAACTTTCAGAGGAGATTGTTTGAAGGAGAGTCAATTACCTCTGAGAAATGCATAATTACAACCCTCCAATCGGGGGGAGGGGGATTGTGGGATGATTATTTGGAAGAAATAGTAAACCAAAGTGAGCCAGAAAGTGGATCAGCAATTTCATAGACTGACATCATGGAGAAACTAGAAGAAGAAAAAGGAGAAGAGACTGTGCCAGAAGAAACTGAAGAGACAAACATATATGCACAAACTGTGGGAGAAGGAGCAATAAAATGAGAAATAAAAGAAACAAAAAAGAAGTATACAGTACATGTGAGCTGTAAAAAAGAAGACAGTTTGGACAGGTATGAGGTTTGGGACTCTGTCATAGCATCTCTGGGTGTCAAAACAAAAGCAGTAAGAGCATTCATTTTGATTAATAAAGAGACTTTGGTGGCGATATTTGAGACTGGGCATGCCATGGAAATTGTTTTTGGTACATATGAACAAAAGAAAAATATCCATGGTCAGAATATGTGGTGCAAGCTTTTTACAGACAAACAAAAAAAGAATAATGATCCAGTTTGGAACCGAAGTTGAAGCAAAAGAACTGAAAGAACATTTGATATCTATATGTAAAGAAGTAATGGACATTACAAAATATATGATGAAAGAGGACTATGGACTGGGGGATGGGAATGTGGAGTAATACTGAAAATGGAAAATTATAATGTTATGCATTGACCTAGTATTATTAGTGTTCATGGTAACAGAGATTTGTAAAATACAGGGGTCAACCAAAAACTTATTTTTGTGAAAAAAATGATAATTTAATCAATGAATGTGATAAAAAATATGTTATTTAGGTGTCAAAATAGGGCATAATGCAAAAAATGCAAAAAATGTGATTTAAAGTGCAAAAGGTGTGGCAATACTGGTCATACTTGGCTAGAATGTGAAATGAATGTGCAAGAAAATGAAAATGAAGATATACAGGAGAAAGAGGTAGTAGAACGTGTTATACATGACAATGTACAAAAAGATGTGACTGATAAAGAGGTTACACATGAAGTTAAAGAAAGTAACAAGGAAAAAGAAACAGACGAGGCAAGTGAGGAAGAAGCTGACTGGCACATAGTAAGAAACAAAAATAATTCAATAGGGAAAAGAGTTAAAGAAAGGAAAATAAAATTCGAAAACAATGCTTAGAGAAAATAAGAAAGAAAAGGGATAAACATTTTATTATACTTACTGTTCTTAAAAGCTGAAAATATTAGCTTTAAATGTGAACAGTATGAACAATCTTAAAAGTAGAATATGTATATTACAATGGTGTGCTGCAGTAGATGTATATATTATTGTTTCAGAAGATATCAGATTATTAACAGAGGAAGAAAGAACACAAACTGAAAAACTTTGGAATGGTGTGGTAGTTTGGAACATGGGGAAAGAAACATGCTTGAGCATATGTATATTATGTCAAGAAAGCATTAAAATATTAGATGTAATCATAGTGGATCTAGGATGAATTATGGTAATAGATGTGAGATGGAAAAATATGTGCATAGGATCATAGCTTTATATGCATATGTAACAAAAAAGAAATAGCAATGATCTTTAAAAATATTCTTGACTATGTTTGTGTAAATATGGACATTATAGTGGTGGGCGATTTTAATTGTAATTTAAGGTAAAATAAGAACAATTGTGATGTTAAAATGGCTAAAAAATTATGACAAGTGGAAAGTTAAGTGTATGGGCGAATAACCACTGGACCTATAAAAGAAACAAACTTAGGACAGAAATTGGTTATTTTTTAATATCTGATAGTTTAAAAGTTTTAAAAAAGGAATTACATATGCTAGATTTTCAGATCATGTGGCTATATGAGTTAAAATACAGGAAAATGAAGAATATATAAGAAGAGGATTAGGAATAAAGATAGTTAATGAAAATGAATTAGATTTAGAAGAGAAAAAGAACTTGTGGAATTATGGGAAAACCATATGAATACGAGGGAGTTTCATGAGACTTGGACTGTTTAGTGGCTTAAATTTAAAGAAAAATATAAAAAGTGTTTTTAGAATGTATAAGGAGGAAAAGAAGAAAAGAAAAAGAGAGATATATTAAGTCAAGAAACATTTAGAGACTTATTAGAGAAGAAAAATTCCTTTTATGAAAAAAAGAGAAATATATAAAATGAATGAAATTAAAATTAACAACCTGTTATATAAGTACAAATGTTGCTTACAAGGAAAGAAAGAAGAGGTAGCACCATATCTGAGTAAAATAATAAAAGAAGGAAAAATAATAAGAGAATTAAAAAACAAGGAAGATAAGCAAATAAGATAGCAAGAAGGAATATACAAAATAATTAAAGAATATGTATTGGAATTATTTGTTAAAAGAGAGGAAAATAGAACAAATTTATAAGGGCAAAAAATTAAATAAGGAAGGTGATGAGTATTTAGAACAAAAAAATAACTGAATAGATTTAATGAAATTCTAAAAGATATTAGCATGAATTTTGCAACAGGACTGGATGGAACTGAATATGATATGTATAAAAAAATGAAAGAGTGGCAAAAAATAATTTTTACAGAAGTTATGAATGAATTGTTAGAAACTGGGATTAAAGAGAAAGCGATACATACAGGAGTTATACAATTATTATTAAAAAAAAGGAAGTAAAGAGGAGATAAAAAAATTGGAGGCCTATAACATTGAATAATATGGATTATGAATTTTTATGAGAATAATAACAAAAAGTTAACAGAAATGGGTAGAATATATGACCAAAATGTATTCAGAAGAAAAGGAAAAAGAACTCAAGCATTATTATGGCTAATAAGATAAATAATTGATGATATCATAAATAAAAATGTAGAAGCAAATGTTATGATAGGGGATATAATTAAAGCCTATGATAATATTCAGTATAAATCATTATGGGGTATTTTGAAGACATATACTGTACACAAAAATATTACAAGTTTATGAAAGGATCTATGTGAAACTAAACTAAATTGCTGGGTTGGGGAAGAAATAAAAATAGAATGAGGAATAAAGCATGGCTGTCCAGTTAGTAGTGTAATTTTCTCATTACTTATGAATGTAATAGTGAAGGAAATTAATAAAATATCAAGTAGTGGTAGATACAGAATGATGAAGGAAGTACGATTGCCAATAATGTATAATTATGTGGACGATACTGTATTAATTGTTAAAAATAAAGTGTCTATGGAAAAAGTAAATGGAAAATTAAGTATAAATTAAAAAAAATGGTTTAAGTATAAACAAGGAAAAAGTAAAATATTTGGTTTTGAAAGTATGATAGGAGGCATTGAGTTAAATGAAAAAAAAAAAATATATATATATATATTAGGAATAAGATTTGAAAGGAATGAATACAGACAACAACAATGAGATAATGTACTCAAAGAAGTAAAGGATATGACTAATTTTTGGAAAGCATATAGATTTTCAAATAGAAAAAAACACACTTGTTGAACACCATGGTAACAGGTAAAATTGCTTATTTTGCTAATATGTATATGATTGCTATTAAGTATGAAAAGGAACGGATGATGCTTATATTTTCTTTTATATGGGGCATTAGACTGAATCCAGTCAAGAGATGGGCTATATATGAAAGAAGAGCAAGGAGGTTTGGGTTTAATAAATCCAATAGTACATGCAGCAGCTTTAGTTTTATATAAGGTATTAAAAGGAATTATGAAGGAGAATAAAAGCTTGATATAAATTATACTCTATTATAAATACAGAGAATTGTGGGAAGGAATGGAAGTTTAAAAAATGAAGTAAAAGCATTGTGAGTGAAGAAATAAAAGAGTACCAAAACAAAATTGTGTTATGGAAAAGAAAAAAAAGAATATATGTGAGAAAAATAGAAAGGAATTGTACTTAAGAATTACGAAATAATTTTATTGTGTTGATCCATGGAATATTTAGAAATAGATAAGAAAAAAAACATAATGATGATGTATAATAACTATAAAAAAATTAAAGAATTTAATGATTTTTTATGGAAATTGGTTATTAGAAAATTGCCAGTTAAGGCAAATATGCCATACAAAAAAAAAAAACAAGATAGAATATGTAATAAATATGGAGAGTTTGAGACTACTGAGCATGTGTTTTTGAAATGTGAAAGAGTCAATGATTTGTGAAAAGAAATATGTAAAGATAATAGGGTGAAACATTTGTTAAAATTTGCACAAATAAATATGGACCTAGTAGAATTTGATTATTATGGTGCACAAAAACAGGAAGAAGTGAAGAAAATGGACAGAGTAATATTTTATGCTTCGTGGACTATATGGAATGAAAGACTAAATGAAATTAAATATAATGTAAAATGGACTTTGGCAAAGATTTTGGAAAAAGTAATATTTTGGCTGTGGATAAAAGAGTGGGGGTGGTTAAATTGAAGTTTATAATGTACAGAGATTTGTAAATAGATGTAAATAATGTAAATATGTAATTATGTAAATAATATGTGATTATATATAAATTAAAAAACCCTACTCATCACTGTTGCGAGGGGGGCCCATTTTGAAGAAGCACTTCCTGTTTCTGTTTCAGGTGCAGAGGTAGCCTGAAAAAGCAGGGTGGCAGACAGAGAGAGAACAAGATGATGGAGTGGTGAAAGAAATGAAGGAGAAAGCAAATATCAAGACCAGAGAATGTGTGCAGGATTCTGAAGAAATGTTTCAAAGAAATCTGTTCGATGGAGATGAATCAACAAATAATGGACATATAATTACAACCCTCCAGTTGGGAGGGTTGTAGGATCATTTACTTAAACAAATGATGGTGCAGAGTGAGCCAGGAAATAAAGTAGAAGTACTCAGGGGGGAAATTATAGAAAAAATACAAAAGGAGGATGCAGAGACAATCCTGAAGAATAGTGGTGAGACAGACCTGAAAACATATGCAGAATGAATGGTTAAAAGAAGGCAAAGTGGAGTAGCAGAAAAAAAAGCAGAAAAAAAATGAAAAACAGAAGTATGTGGTAAGGATTCAAAGTAAAAGAAATGGGTGGGTGTGAAATGTGGGACAATGGGACAATTTAATAGCTCTTTGGGTGTAAAAGCAAATCAGGTAAGAACATTTAATCTTATTATCAAAGAGATATTTTTGTGACATTATATCTGTTTTTTCAATGAAAATTTTTCTTGGAAAATATGAAAAAAAAGAAAGACTGTAAATATGGAATCTTTATGTGATAAAACATTTAATGTGGAAATAAAAAAGAAGATTCATGAACAATTTCAAACAGAGGTAGAAAGAGAGACTTTGCAAGGACATTTGAAAGCTTTCTATAAAGAAGTACTGGACATTGCAAATGTTTATGACATAAGGGGTTTATGGACTGTTGGCTGGGATTGTAATATTGTGCTTAAAATAGAAAGAACAAAATACACATATACCAAGCATGTTAATGTGGAGGTGAATATGGGTGTTGTAAAATAATACTGGGGACAACACAAAGCATGTTTTTGTGGAAAATAAGGACATTTGATAAGTAACTGTACAAAAGAAAATGTTATATGTGTGGGGAAATGGGACATGGTACAAAACAATGTGAATTGAAATGTTATAAATATAACAAAATTGGATATTTATGGATGGATTGTAAAAATGAAAATAAGAATAAGGAAGAAGAAAGATAAAGAGAAGAAAAGGAACAGAGAGAAGAAATTTTATAAGTAATAGAAATATAAAAAAAATTTCATGAGAAAAAATAAAGAGGAAACAGAAGAAGTTTCCAAAATAAATGAAGAAGAATACATGCATTGGGATGTAGTACAGGGAAAAAAGAATTTGATTGGTAAAAGAGAAAAGACAGAAAAAGAAAATTTAAAGGGATAAGTACAAAAAAAGGCAGGAAATGGATGAAAAGGAGCATATACAAGTAAAGATTAGGGCTTGGTATAATGGTTAAGGTGTTGACTCAGACCAGACACAAGTTACAGTGTTTGATTCTCACCTTTGAGAATGAATTTGTTTATGCTTAGAATGGCCTATTAAAAAGCTAGCTTAGTAATTAGCTATAAACTTATGAAACATATATCTAAGGAAAAGGGGAAATGAAAATTTTAGAGTGATTTCTGTAAATGTAAATAGTATTAAGAATATAGTAGGGTGAATAGGAATTTTGGAATAGTGTAATAAATGTAATATAGCTTTAACTACATTAGAAGAATCAAGATTTTTAACATGTGAAGAAAGATTACAAGCAGAGAAACTATGGGGAGGATAGATAATTTGGAATTTGGGAAATGAAATATGCTCTAAAATAGCTGTATTCAGTAGAAATACAATAAGGATATTAGATGTAACTTTAGCAAAAAATGGGAAGATTAGCCATTGAAGATTTAAAATTGAAAGAACAAATATATAGAATTATAACATTATATGCTTATACTAGTTGTAAAGAAATGAAAAGCTTATTTCATCAAATTTTAGACTTTGTAGTCATAAATATAAATATATAAATATTATAATAACAGGAGACTTTAATTGTGATTTAAAAGGCAAGCATAAAAAAGGAAAAGATATAAGCAAAATGTTAGAAGTTATACGATGTAAGTTTGGGACAAAAATTCATAGACTTATAAAAGGGGTATGCATAAAACTGAAATAGATTATTTTATAATATCAGAATTCTTAATTCTAGGGGAAGGGGAAGTAGTTGAGACAGGATTTTCTGAGCATCTTGCAATATGGCTAGTGATAAAAGGAAATAAGGAATATACAAAAATAGGCAAAGGAATAAAAGGATAAATGAGAAAGCATGTAATGAAGAAGGAAAGAGATTAGTAATACAGTTATGGAAAGATCATATTACTATGGTTGGGAGGGTGGCCTAATGGTTAAGGTGTTTGCCTTACAAACACAAGGTGCAGGGTTTGAGTCTCACAAGGGGATAATTGGCTAGACTTAAAATGGCTTGCAAGGGCAGTTAGCTTAGTACTAACCTATCAACCTACTAATGAGAACATTTTATTTAAAAAAATGGTCTGAATGGTGGATGATATTTAAGGAAAAATATAAAAAAAATGTTTTTTACAGTGGCAATATGATGTGAGAAAAGTAGAGAAAGAAAATATAAAATAGCATATTATAATGCATTGTAAGAGTTAGATGATATATAATATAATATAATATAATATAATAATATAATGATAAAAAGTACTTTAACAAAGAAAAATAATTCTATGAAAGGAATTAAGAAAAATACAAGAAGTGTTATATAAGCAAAGATTTTTTTACAAGGAAAAATAAAAGAATTATTGCAGTACTTAAGAAAATTAGTAAAGGAACATGGTAGTCTAATGAGAGAAATAAAAAATGTGAAAGGAGAAATATAAAGTACTCAGAAAAAGGTTATGAATAGTGCAGTACAATGTGTTGCAAGAAATGTTAAAAAACAGAAGCCAGTGAAAAACATGGAAAGTAAAAAAGTTAACAGAAAAAGAGAATAACTAGTTGGAAAGAGAGATTTATTTAAATGAGCTAGATAAAGAATTAGGAGAAGTAAACATAGATTTGGCTGCTGGACCAGATGGAATAGGATATGAAATGTATACACATTTAAGGGATTTGTAAAAAAAATATATGTTTTAAATAGTTTTAAGGATTTTGAATGAATGGTTAAATTAAGGTGTTGTGTATAAAAAATTATATAGTAGAATGCTTAAATTCATATGGATGAAGGACGATAGAAGACAATTTAAAAAATGGAGACCGATAGTATTGAATAATAATGATTATAAGATCTTTATGAAAATAATGCAAAAGAGATTTGAAACTAAAAAGGAAAATATTATGGAAGTTAGTATATATAGTATAAAGGGGAAGGGTTGTCAAGAATTATTAATGATATTTAGAGAAATTGTGGATGATATTATGTACAGAAAAGAAGAAGTAAACATCACAATACATGACTTTAATAAGGTGTTTATCACAACTGGGCATGAAATCTTATGGGTAATAATGAAAGACTAGAATATAATATAAGTGAGAAAGTTAGGAAATTATATATGTCACCCTATAGTAATAATAAAGTAAAAATACTTGTAAATGGCTAGTTAATCCAAGAGGTACATATGACGTGTGGTGTAAGGCAGGGATGTCCAATGAGTTGTATACTCTTTGTATTAGTTATGAATGTGATAGCACTAAATAGATTACACAATTAAGGAGGTGCAGTATATAACACTTGAAGGGATAAGAATTCCAGTTCTGTTAACATATGCAGATGACATTATAATACTTGGAAAAAACAACATTTGGATAAAAGAAGTAATTTGCACAAATGAGTGCCTAGAGATAATAAGGATGGCTTTAAATAAAGAGAAAGGTAAAGGTTTAGGTGATGTGGTAAAGATCAGGAGTATGCATTTTACAATGAATTACATTTCTGCATTAGGTATAAATTTTGGGAATAAAGATGTAAGTAGAATTCAATGGGAAAAACAATTGAAGAAATAAGACAAATCTGTCTTTTTGGAGAACATATAAACTATTATTCAAAAAATTTGATAAATTCAGTACTGATAGAGAAAATAGCATACTTAGCTAGTGTAATTATGCTGCCAACAGTATTTGAAAATTAATTATTGCAGATATTTTTCATTGATATGTAGTTCTGGATTAAACCTAGTTTAAAAAAAGAGTTTTGTATGTAAATAAAGAAGAAGCAGGTTTAAGGTTAATTAACCCAGTGATATATGCTGCTCATTAAATTTGTACAAAGTGTTACATTGGATAAATGCAAAAGATGAGAGATTAGCAGTAAAATTGTATAAATATAAGTATGATACATGTTGGGGGTATGGAAAAAAATGGAAAAGAGAAAAAGAGCATATAGACAAGGAAATAAAATATTACTGAGAACAATATCTATTTTTTGTGGAAAATAAAAATTGATGATGTAGAAAAAGATAGTAAAAAAGGTATGATATAAGAATATAATGATAAAAAGTTACAAAGTAAAACCATAGGAAAATCTAACAGGTGAAAAAATTAAAGCTATGAAAATAAGAAGCAAATTATGTAATCAGAAAATAGAACGTCAAGATTTTTTTTTTGTGGAGACTGATATAGATAAAGTGCCAGTAAATGGAAATATGCCATATAAGAAGAAAAGTGATAGAATATGTTTACATTGTTAAGAGGAAGAAATTACAGAACATATGTTTTTGAAATGTAAAACAGCAAAAAGGTTATGGGGAAAACAATGTAAAGAAGATTTTCTGATGATAGAAAAATTGGATAAAATAAATAGGGTCTATATTAGATCACCAAACACTTAAAAAAGCGAATAGAGATTAATCAACCCTATGTAAGAAAAAGCTTACAATTCTGAACTGTCAGAACAGCGATTTTTTCCTAGGGGAAAAAAAAATACTGCGCTGTTCCAACAAAAAAAAAAAATTTAAACATTACATTAAGTGGGGGGCTTCACCCCCCACACCCCTCTACTTAAAAATACCAACTCCGAGACTGCAGTACAGTGCCAAAAATGGCAAAGTAACACAGCAGCCAAGCAAATTATTTCCCAGGGAAAGAATTCACTTAAAAGCCACTTCGATCTTTTGCTGTTTGAGGCTTTTGAGGTCGACCAAGATGCATTCGAATGAATGCATCTTCGGTCTTCTAATAGGGAACCAATAAATATGGATATGATTAAATATGGATATTATAAGAACAGAAGTAAAGAATAAAAACATATTTTATGTTATATGCAATGAAAGAACAGATGAAATTATGTTGTTGTGGAAAAAGGAGTGGGGGTCTAACAGGAATGAAAATTTAATAGGATTGTGTAAACAGATTTGTGTGGTATAGATATTTATATGGATCCCCTTCAGAAAATTGAAAGCTCAAAATACTGAAAATCAAAATAACTAAAATTCAAAATATCAAAAATGGAATTTTTCTCTTTCTCCAGTGTTGTACAATCCTGGCATTGGTATATATAATTAGCAGGGGGCGTGGGGGTGCAGCTCCCCTCATGATGGGTGCAGGGAAGCTTGCCCCTGCATTAAAAATATTCTCAATATTTTGAGTTTGAGTTTTAGATATTTTGATTTTCAGTATTTTGCACTTTCGATCTTCTAACATAGACCCATATACATACATTCATACATACACACACACACACACACACACAGAGATATATATATATATATATATATATATATATATATATATATATATATCTACAGACCTACAGAGTAAATATTTGTATGTAAATGTTTTGTAAATAAAAGTTATTTTTGTATATAAATAAAGGACCCCCCACTCTTTCCTGTATGTGCCATAGGATTTTTTACATCCAATTGAGCAACCACCAACCACCTTGGTTTAACATCTCATCTGCAGAATGACATGTACAGGAGTGCAGCACCCCATTATGCTGTATTGCAGTGTCAGAAAGTCATGCACATAGTGTGTAACTAGAACCCACAGCCTTCTGCACCAAAGCCAAGTGTGCAAAGTTTGCACCATTAACACTGTTAGTGCAACCTCACATACCCCATACATTTTTAGATGATTCACAGCACTGTGCTATCAAACTGAATTACATATAGAAAATTACTTACATTTAGGTAGTAGGTTCATGACAGCTGTGCAACAACAGGATCCTGATCCCATCTACATGTAAGAAGACCATGCTGGGTGTTTATTAGATGACAGTTTGTAACTATTTTGTCAAGCACCAATGCTGAATAATGATTTGGAAATTAAGTTTTAAATTGATATTTTTTTCCTTGTATAGATATTGCAAGGTTCTTGTATTATCTTATTTGAATTATTACTATTGTTACTCTAACAATTGCTAGCATGGAAGCTCAGTGCCTCTTCGCATGTTTTAGTTTCAGCTAATACTCCTTGAAGTTGCAGTACTGTTTATGCACAGACCGAAAGAAGTATTTATTTGGTACTAAAGCATCTTTGTTAAAAGTGTTTCAGTTTATAAGTTACTAATATCTTATCTGACAGATGTCTAATGGTAGATCTTTTTGTTAGTTAATTAGTTAATACTTTTGTTCGGGAGTTGGTTTCTTAATTAATAAAGTTTGGATTAGGAGGTTAGATTTAATAAGCTGTTCTTATATTATATATATTAATTTGTCTCTAGCTTCTTAGTTTCAGTTCTGAGGTAGCACATTCTCAGTTTACACTATGATGTTAAAGGGAAGGGGGGTTTGGTTAAAGGAATGAGTTTAATGCTTTTATTGCTCTTAACAGAACCACCCTCTGTAACCACTCCCTTGCTCCAAACAACCTGATTATATATATAAATAATAAATGTCTTTAATGATTTTCATTATACTCAACTAGGATTACTTGTTTGTGTGTTTCAGTAATGGATATTCCATTTTTAACTCAACTGTGGACTACCTACTAATTTATTATTTTGTAGTACGCATTTTAAAGTTCAATTTTTATTGGTAAACTAGGTGCATAACATATTCACACCCTCCACACTGTGAAGTTTCTGCTTGGTTTGTTTTTCACCCAGTATAGGTTGCATACTGGGTTTTCTGAGACTTCGAGGGATACCACAGATTTTTCTTTTTACTTCTTCAGACATACATACCAATAGTGTCAGGACAAGTATTTGCAAAGTTTATATGATGTGTGCTTCATTTTGTGAGTGTGTTCACATCCTTGTGTGTGAGCACACAACTGCACAACTTTGTGTGTGTGTGTGTGTGTGTGTGTGTGTGTGTGTGTGTGTGTGTGTGTGTGTGTGTGTGTGTGTGTGTATATAAGACTGTGATATCTATGTACTTATGTGTGCATATTTGTGTGGGTGTGTGACCTCATTATGTTTTTGTGCGGGGGAGAAGAGATGCTCTGTTGCCTATATGTTATTAATGGCATGCAAGAGAGATAACTAAATGCTGCTGTTGCCAAATGACAGTACTAGATCAATTAACTCGCTTGCCTCTGAACATCTCATATACATATGTTCTTTCACTTGGGTCTCACAAACTGTACATTACAACAGAAAATGTGCCAAACTTAGTATAATATAACAAAACATTGAATTGTGTGCTCTGACTCATTCCTCAAATGCCCCAAATATGATTGTTCTTTCACTTGCCATTCACTGTTGTACTTTACCATAATGAAGGCATATCAAACAAAAATAAGATGGAGTATTTTAGAATAAATATAATGTTATCTATTAGATTTAGTTGAAAAATAGTACATTTGGGAAATTGTGTCAGCATCTGCTGAACAACTAAATACGTTAGAACTGAATTTGGCATTATAGGAATGGTGCTTGAGGTGTTTTTCAACAAGGCACAAGATACAGGATTTGATTCTTACCCCTGGGAAGTTGTTAGGCTTAAAATGACCTACAAGGGCAGCTAGCCTAATACTTTCCTATAATGTTATTGTTGTAACACTAGCTGACTACAATAAAATACTTAAGGTATGAAGTATGTAAGGTTAAAATGTAATGGCATAAATGTAGGAACAGTTATCAGTGTTGATAATGCATAAGATGATAGCTCTACTACATATATATTAAGAGATAGACAGGCAAACATATATCAGACAGTCATAGGCACATGTATAGATAAATGCAAGCACACATACATATGTAAATGCCACTTGACATTTTTAAATATTTAAATACAAGACTGTTTATTTATTGAGATTTGAAGTCTGAGTAAAATTATCAGGGGCAACTTAAAGGGCAGAACCCAGTATATTTTTACAGTATCGCAAAGGAAATTATTATAAATTACTAAATTTAAGGTGACATATTTAATAAAAAAGTACATTCATGAAATTGTCAGTCTATAATGGAACAATTCAAAGGTCATAACCTAAAATATCTGATAAAAAATCCAGAAGTTTTATTTGTTTTGAATTCACATGAACTACTCCACTATTACCTTGACAAACAGGCACTTCAAGTAGTGGAATTGGTTTTGCAACTCCAAGTACTCTGTTGCAATTTGCTAATTTTCTATTGTTTATAGACACTGCGTTATAGTAATGAAGCAAAGAAAGGACAATATGCATGCATTATACAATATAACTTCTCAGCTGGCAATATTGGAAAACAGAAATAAATTCCTAGTATATTGATAAACATTCATTCAAAGGTCAGTGAGAAGGAATAATATATTTTTTACTTACAAATGTGTGCAATACATTTACAAGTTGCTCTGCATATAGACATTAGAAGATTAATATAGAACCACTGACCGCAGAAAGATGTGGTTACCAGCCTGCTCCTTTCTAATGGAGGTGCCCATTTACTCCACATCCCATGGCATGCTGGATAGGTGACCCCCTGAAGGAAAAAGAATTCACATGGTTAAGATTCTGTTTTTGTCCACCACCTTCTCATGTGTGTTAACCTTATTCATAACACTGCTCTAACCCTAACCCCAAACCTACACATTGAAAAAATCTTTTTCTAACAGTACCACTACACAAGACACTCAGGCCAATTTACCATACATAAAGCACATGCACAAGACCAGAGCTACTCCCTTACCTAGCCTTTACTTTATCGGTAACCCATAAACAATCTCACAAACACTCCCACCCCAAATGCCAAAACTCTTGGAATATCCTACAGTTTTGGCACTAACAAACACACACACACACACACACACACACACACACACACACACACACACACACACACACACACACACACTTACTTTTATTTAAAGCACACACACACACACACACACACACACACACACACACACACACACTTACTTTTATTTAAAGCACACACACACGCACACACACACACACACACACACACACTTACTTTTATTTAAAGCACACACACACTTACTTTTATTCAAAGCACACACACACACACACACACACACACACACACACACACACACACACACACACACACATTTACTTTTATTCAAAGCATACACACACACACACACACACACACACACACACACACACACACACACACACACACACACACACACACACACACACACACACACACTCACCAACTTTAATTCAAAGCATATACCCTACATGTATCCAACCTTCAACATTTTGCAATTTGGTAGACTCGACACTCAAAAAAAAGAGCTACAGATAAAAAAAGCACAACACTTCACTTTTTTGGCCAAAGCATCATTCAAAAAACTTAACTTCTCTCATTAATGTGTGTGTGTACTGGAATTTTTTTTTTCAGTATTTACTTGGCAGCTGTTAAGACAAACCCATTTGAATTACTTTAATAGTTGCTCAACTGTTTCAGTGTGAGATGATGCAGCACAGTAAAGAAACTATGCACTTTCACACTGATCTGCATTCTCAGAGTTGGTATCTATAAATAACAGGAGGTATGGAGGGTACAGACACCTGCACAGAAGTGCAGGGAGGCTTGCTGTACTCAGTAGAAAGCAAATAGTATGGGAGACAGTGAACAGGCCTGTCTTGTCCCTCTTGGCACTTTGTAGGTGGGAGTTACTTCTGCATTAGTCTTCACCCTTGCATAGACCCCATTATGTATGTTCTGGATCAGGCTTAGAAAACTTCCTGGGAAGCCTATCCTCTAAAAAAATTCAGATTTGCAGTCCCATTTCACACTGTCAAATGCCTTTTTGGAATGACAAGTGTTGATCAGTAGGGGCTTCCTCCTTCATAGTTGCTTCTTGCATAACTAGAGGTGTTTTTATTACGTTCTCAAATGTTTGTCTTCACCTCACAGATCTGCGCTGGTCATTATCTACTAGGCCTGGAAGGATTTCAGCTAACCTAGTGGCCAACATCACCATATAAATATTATAGTCCGGGTTCAGGCCTGATATAGGCCTATATGAACTCAGAGTCTGCATATTTCCCTGGTTTTAAAATGGCCAATATTACTGCTGCCTTCCAAAATAGACTAACTACTACTTGGGTCGGAAGAACAGTTTAGTACCTCTAACAGCTTTGGTAACAATGATTTGCTCCCTCCCCCCTTTTTATATAGTACAATATGAATCCTTTCTAATCCAGTGATTTACCATTTGCCACATGTTGAATTTGCTTTTCCAAGTACTCCATCAAATTGGTCTCATTAGGTCCCTTCTCTCTCCTTCTGTTAGGCTGGATAGGTCTAAGTCAACTAAAATACATGTATTTCATTTCATAATCCTATT
>NC_056745.1:293106859-293111859 GCF_019279795.1 Protopterus annectens
GTTATTAATATATTTCACAGTGGTAATTAAGGGCCAGATTCCAAATGAACTGCTCTCACTGTAAATTTGCACTAATTCAGAAAATCTTGCTCTTGGTTTTAGTGACTTCAGTGTAAGGCCTGTCTATAAACAAGCTTATAAGAGGGCCCAGATTTCAAAAGACCTGTACTCATTGCAGATGTCACTTACACTGAGATGAAGCCTTTTGGAATAAGGCCTAAAATTTGACTGAGTCTCTTAAACTGAATAATGAGAATTGCTGGCCTAACTCCTTTGTTTAATTAAATTATTTTTATTCATTTTACTTAATTTTAAAATGTTTCTGACTAGAAAGCAAGCATATATACGTATATAAAATATGGTTCCTCTTAATTTGGTCAAATGATGTGAATGCCAATGGCTTTCCTGCCTCCCTAACTTGGTTGACAGGAAAGCTGTCAACAGTGGTGTGAGATTGACACAATCATGGGTTGAAGGATTTACCGTTTCCCCAATATTGTGTAATCTCAGAACAGGTATATATAATTTATGCGGGGTAGTGGTATCCCCCCCAAAAAAAATAATTGTGTTTTATTTGCATGTTCTGAGATTATGACTACTGTTTTGGGTTGGTGTTTTTTTTTTTTATATGCCACCCTTGCTGTCTGAATACTTTTAGATGGATCCATGTATGTATTTACATATATAGATAGATACAGATATAGATATATCAGTGTACTATAACTGAAACACCTGAATGTAATGTTGATGTTAGTAATGTAGACCATAAATGGTCAACAATGCAAATGCCAACAGTGCACTATGCATCTGCAAATAAAAATTCTCTTCACATGCAAACTAAAGGTTGAACAATAAGACAAAAGCATTGAGTTTTGCAAGGGGAAATCTCCCCTGCACCCCACCATGTGGGGGGCTGTGCCCCAACATGACCTATTAATAATATATTCTAAATCCTAGTCCACACAATCCGCAGGGAAGGGGGCATTTGCCCTAACCTCAGAAACTGAGTATCTTGCATACTTGTAAATCATCTGCTTTGTCAACCAAAGTGTGTCGACAAAACAAATGACAACATTTGGGAGTTTCAACCAAAGAAAAAAACTTCAATACACACACATATATATATATATATATATATATATATATATATATATATATATATATTTATATATATATATGGGTCCATTTTGTAATTTCGAAATACTGAAATCTTGAATTTCAGTATTTTGAAACAACAAAGCCGAAAACCCAACCACAACTCACAAATTCGAAAACACACAACCGTGAAATTCAAAATCCCGCAATTATGTTACACATGCAGTATACACATAAACATACACAACCCCTCCCCTCAATCAAACAAATTCATCTAAACTACATGTAAGCCAGCCCCCCACACACCCCCTACTTATGTATTCTAAGTCCAAGATCGCACAAACAGAAACACAAACGAAACTCACACACACATCTTACAGTCCCTCAAACACACACATACCAGTCACAACACGCACTTATACACACTAAACCCCTAACCAACATACTTACACACACAAACTTACCAAAATGAAACCCAAACATCCAAATACTGCACCACCGGAAGCAGAAATTCAAAATATCCGTGCTTCGGTATTTGGAATTTTGTGCTTCTGCCGGTTTCGGAAATGTGAGTATGCGACTTTGTAAGTTCAAAATAGTGAAATTCGAGATTGCAGTATTTCAAATTTACAAAGTGGACCCATATATATATGTATATATATATATATATATATATATATATATATATATATACATACAAGACTCCTGATATTAATAATAGAAAAATAAAAAATAAAGAACGAAATACAACCCACAGTGATACATTTAGCTTTCGTTCCTTTTAATTCATATCGGAACTTCTTCAGAATGGATCAAATGTCAAGGGACACAGTAAATATAACAACATGAAGCTCATGAATAATAACAAATACACAATAGAACCAGTAAACAACTGTACAAAAGATACATATGCATTAATTAATGCTGTAAGGACATAGTCTATACCAATCACTATTTACATGAATGAATACCCTATGAATATGTATATATGTGAGTGCGCTGTAAGAAACACCACAGTAAGGAAAATAGTATGCAAACTCATATTGTCAAAAACAGCTATCATTATTAAAACCATTTCAGGGCACACCTTAAATTAAGAGACTCATTCAAACCAGGAATACATTCTGCCCCTAATCGTAACTGCCATTTAAGTTCTTGTAGCTGTAATTTACAGTCCGCATCTCCAAAGAAACCATGTATTTGTTCTAATACAAAAAACTTAAAAGACATGAAGTTATTGCATGACATACTGTGTTTACTTTGAGCATTCATATGTTCTTTATTTCTAATGGCACCACAGTGCTCTTTGATTCTGTCACTAAGTCTTCTGACAGTTTTGCCTATGTAAAAATTAGAACATGTGGAACATACTGCACAATATACTACCATTGAAGAATTACAATCAAATCTGTTACTGAAAGATACAGTATAATTACAGTGTGGAAAGTTATAAGCATCCCCTATTAAGATGTGTTTACAGCACACACATTTTCCACAATTGTACATTCCTTTTCGTGTGATAACATTCAGTGTAGGTGTTAAACTGCAATGGTTGTCATTGTTTTCAAAGAAAGATTTTAGTGTCTTGGTTCTTTTGTATGCAAACTTAGGTGTAGAACCTAAAGTAGTTCTGATGTTCGGATCTGATCGTAAGATTTTCCAATTCTTTGATAAGACATCTCTAAGGTTAGATAAATCTCTACATATGGGTAAAGCAAAACTAAGGGTATGTGTGGAATCTGTCACTCCCTTATGTATAGTATGAGTCAGTGAGAATCCATGTGTGACTATAGGTTTAAAAATAAGTCCAAATAATTGTTTCTGAATGTATTTTTTCTGTGAATAGAAGATTCAAAACAGTTATTATTTCTGTTGATGGAAACATTAATGTCCAGAAAAGAGACAGAGTCACCATGGTCGCCTGTTACAAATTTGAGAAAACCAGTACTTTCAGACAAACTATTGACAAACGAATGGAGCTGGTCAATGTTACCTTCCCATAAGAAAAAAATATCATCTATGAATCTTTTGTAACATTTCATCAGAAAAAAACCCGGTACGTGAACTAAAGTATCAGTTTCCCATTCTGTAAGAACTAAGTTGGCAAACGCCGGGGCCATCTTAGTCCCCATAGCCACCCCTCTGACTTGGTGATAAATGTGACCATTGAAATGGAAAAAATTATTATCCAAAACCAACGAAATAAGCGTAGCCAAACTATCTATCTGTTTTCTTTGAAACTTAGCATATTTGAGAAGGTAATGCTTAACGTATTCAACACCATCTATATGGGGTATACTAGTATACAAGGCTACAATGTCCAGAGTCACTAGAATGCAATGAGACAAATCAATATCAATATCATGTAGTGAATTTAAAAAATTCCAAGAGTCTTTAATATAGTGTGGTGTTCCTTGTACCAATGGATTGAGTACAAAATCAATGTATTCAGCAATGTTCTCAGTCTTTGTCTTTTTATTAGATATAATAAATCTGAATGGGGGATATGAAGAATTTTTGTGCAGTTTGGGAATACCAAATAATTTACCCAAACATGGATTGGCAGACCACAAGAAAATGAATTCATCTTCTGAAATGTACAGATTGTTTTTTAAGAATTTTAATGTGTTGTCTACATGTTCAAATGAGAGTTGACTGTGACCATGGTAACCTTTTCGTAGAAATCATCATTCTGTAACTCTTCATAAATTTTGTTAATATAAGAATTATGGTCCATGACTACTACTCCTGTCCCTTTATCAACTTTCATTACTCCAATACCCTGTCCACATTCCTACGAGTGTGTGAAGAAGATGTTAGACATATTTTACAAGTTAAATCAAAGCAAAAATGGTTTAATTTATTCACAAACGAAAGGAAAGCCTTAACGGATTTGTCGAATGATGCCACCTTGAGAGTAATGAAAGCGGATAAAGGGACAGGAGTAGTAGTCATGGACCATAATTCTTATATTAACAAAATTTATGAAGAGTTACAGAATGATGATTTCTACGAAAAGGTTACCATGGTCACAGTCAACTCTCATTTTGAACATGTAGACAACACATTAAAATTCTTAAAGAACAATCTGTACATTTCAGAAGATGAATTCATTTTCTTGTGGTCTGCCAATCCATGTATGGGTAAATTATTTGGTATTCCCAAACTGCACAAAAATTCTTTAAATCCTCAATTCAGACTTATTATATCTAATAAAAAGACAAAGACTGAGAACATTGCTGAATACATTGATTTTGTACTCAATCCATTGGTACAAAGAACACCACACTATATTAAAGACTCATGGGATTTTTTAAACTCGCTACATGATATTGATAT
The DNA here is from genome assembly GCF_019279795.1 of Protopterus annectens. Classification (NCBI taxonomy): domain Eukaryota; kingdom Metazoa; phylum Chordata; order Ceratodontiformes; family Protopteridae; genus Protopterus; species Protopterus annectens. The sequence goes on from NC_056745.1 coordinate 293,111,294, forward strand.
TGATTTGTCTCATTGCATTCTAGTGACTTTGGACATTGTAGCCTTGTATACTAGTATACCCCATATAGATGGTGTTGAATACGTTAAGCATTACCTACTCAAATATGCTAAGTTTCAAAGAAAACAGATAGACAGTTTGGCTACGCTTATTTCTTTGGTTTTGGATAATAATTTTTTCCATTTTAATGGTCACATTTATCACCAAGTTAGAGGGGTGGCTATGGGGACTAAGATGGCCCCTGCGTTTGCCAACTTAGTTCTTACAGAATGGGAAACTGATACTTTAGTTCACTTACCAGGTTTTTTTCTGAATAAATGTTACAAAAGATTCATAGATGATATTTTTTTCTTATGGGAAGGTAACATTGACCAGCTCCATATGTTTGTCAATAGTTTGTCTGAAAGTATTGGTTTTCTCAAATTTGTAATGGGCGACCATGGTGACTCTGTCTATTTTCTGGACATTAATGTTTCCATCAACAGAAATAATAACTGTTTTGAATCTTCTGTTCACAGAAAAAATATGTTCAGAAACAATTATTTGGACTTCGACAGTTCTCACCCAT
>NC_056745.1:293116859-293179359 GCF_019279795.1 Protopterus annectens
CTGGTGGTCCCCTGCCATAAACAAATGGTACAACAGAAGAAAGAAACTCTTGAAAAAGAGAGAAAAATCCCACGAGTGGAGGAACTCCCTGGTCAGCCTCAGTAAGAAGTTGCGATCCATGATAAAATCCTCCAAAGCTAGTTACGAAAACAAAATTGCCACTGATTCTAAAGACAACCACAAAGCATTCTATAGCTATGTCAAGAATCTCAATGGCAACACTCAGATCTGCTCTGAGTTACAGCACAATGGCACTAAATATGCAGACACAACTGATATTTCCATCATCCTGGCAGATAGGTTCAGTGCTAACTTTACCCCCCTCTCACCCCCTAAAGAGCCCATCTCTATACCGGAAGAATGCAAAGTTCCTGTAATCATGGCTGCACAGGTAAAAACCACACTCTCCAAAGCCAAGAACACAGCGTCCATGGGACCAGACAACATCCCAGGCTGTGTTCTACATGAACTACAGAATGAACTGGCACCCCACCTAAGTACCATGTTCAATCATAGCCTCACCTCAGGCTTTGTGCCTGCTGAATGGCACACAGCAATGATTATCCCACTCCACAAGGGGGAGCCACCATGGACCCCGGGAACTACCACCTCATTAGCCTGACAAGCCTGGTCTGCAAGGCCATGGAACGTATCATCATGGAACTTATAAATAAAGACATTGGTAATCTCCAAACTCTGGATTCCACCCAGTTCGGGTTTGTGAAAGGCAGATCATGTCTCCTAAACCTGATAGACTTCTTTGAAGCAGTCACCAAAGCCATAGACAAGGGTAAGGTGGTTCACGCAGCCTATCTAGATCTTGCCAAGGCTTTCGACACCATCCCCCACTCTGGAATTATAGATAAACTCACTAAACTAGGTATAAATCCCTATGTCACAAGATGGGTTGCCAACTGGCTCACTGACAGAACCCACACTGTGAAAGTAGCAGTCTCCAAATCCGACTTCAGACCAGTGACAAGTGGAGTATCACAGGGTTCAGTCCTGGGTCCTCTCCTGTTTGGTATGTACTTCTCTTAAGTACAGACTAACACAGAAGGTCTTTGGCTAATGAAGTTCGCAGATGACTGCAAACTAGGAGCCATAATCGAAACTCCTAACGATATGGACATCCTACAAAAGGGCCTCACTGAGACAGATGCCTGGTGTCAAAGCCATGGCCTCAAGCTCAATGCTAAAAAGTGCATTGTCATCCCCTTTGGTAAAAACTCTGTACCCATGAACTACAACATAGGCGGTAGTATATTTAACTCTGAAAGTGTGATAAGAGACCTTGGGACACAGGTGGGCAGTAGTCTCTCCTTTGATAATCACATTGCCACAGTAGTCAGGAAATCCTTCTATGTGGCACACCTCATCACAAAAGGTTTCTCATCCAGAAAAAAATAGGTCATTGTTCCCCTCTACTCATCACTCATTAGACCCATTATAGAGTACAATGCTCCTTTTGGTATGTACCTCACAAGACATCTACAACAACTGGAAAGGCCGCAGAAATACCTCACAAAGAGGATTACTGGCCTCAAGCAGATGCCCTACGCAGACCGTCTCAAAAAACTCCACCTTTACTCCGTCGCATATCACCTACTCAGAAGTGATCTCTGCCTAACATACAAAGCTATGTCAAACCAGAGCTGTTGGACATGCTCCACTGAAAGAAATCCCAATCCCTCCAAGCTACACGCTCTAGGGACCTCAACCTTGTCACCACAATAAACAGAACATGCCGGAGGGATAGATTCCTGTCCCAGAGACTTCACATACTCTGGAATAAACTACCTATCTATATCAAACAAAGCTCCTCATTAGCACTCTTCAAGAAAAATCTTGATGATTGGATGGGAAATAAGAAATTCACCCCGGGGATCACCTCTGTGGCTTTGCTCGATAGTGGCACAGGAAAATAATTTTCTTGGGTGGCAAAAGCCAGGGTACCTTTTTGGCTGGGCTTGTATAGGCCCCAGGGCTGATAGCCTAGTACCTACCTATGAACCTATGAACCTAAGTGGTACAAATGACTGAAATATTTATAATGTTTACAATGTCCACATTTAGCTATAATTAATTCTTTCTTTGCACTTATATAACACAGCTCTCTGCTGTACATATTTTTGCAGAATGCCCAGATTTTTGTCTCATATTTTGGTCTGTTCCTCATAAAATTAATGGTTTTCAGGCAAATCATTGAGGATTGAAGTCACTAAATAATGATATATATTTGAGTTTCAGACTTCATACCTTTCAGCGAATGCATGCTAACACACATACTTTTATTCTAGCAACTTTTCAAGTTTATAAGAGAAATATTTAAAACGTGTTCCTATTTTTGGGCTTTTGTCCCTCATTATTGTAGGCTTTGACCAGATTTCTTGTACTAAGAGGTAAAGAGGTATGTTATATTGTCTAAATTGTCTGTCTCTAATGCATGTCAAGTGGTTTTCCCTTTCTTAAAAGTAAAAGAAGGTTATTGATTATCCATTTTTTACTCAGCTCAAGATCTATAGTTAAACATGACTAATTTTTTGAAATAACATCTTTAATAAAAAAAAAATTCTTTGAAATGGGTCAATATCATGGAATGTGGGTAACATTTACATATTAAAGTACCACCTGATTGTTTAGTCCATGGTTTAAGCAAAATCTGGGAGAATATAACCATCACCTAAGGAGAAGTTAATCTATCAAAGTATTAATATAACATAAATGACATCCTCTAGCTGAGAACATAATCTACTTTAAAATATCCAATTAAAGTATCCACATTCATCACTGAACTGTACTGCGGTGGTGGTGCTGTGGTAGCATTGTCGCCTCACAGTAAGATGCTGTCCCATTCGATTCTCAACTAGAGCGTCTTCTGTTTGGAGATATGTGTGAATGGGTGTACCTTCGTTGAAGGTTGTGCGATAGAGCTGGCAACTTGGCACGTAAAAATCTGCTGCCAATCATTAGCGGACCGGAGTTCCGCTGTGGCGACCCCTAACCGGGAAAAGCCGAAAGACACAACAACAACAACATTCATCATTGAACTGTTCACTGTATTATACTAAATAAGATGTACTTTTTATCATTTGACAATGTTTTATTTTACCTATATATGATTGTAACTTTCAAAGTGTAACAAGGATTTAAAGTATTTCTCCTTTCTAAAAATGTTGGATGTAAAACAATGACTGATCTTATCATTTTAAATAGATACAGCTAGACAATCAATCAGTTTAGTAGGCTGTCATCTAACAAAATGTAAGAAATGGATTGCAGTATTAATACAAATTTAAAACTCCTTAAGTTCATCTTTGGAGCCATTCCATAAAATAAAAATATCATCTAAAAATATTTGTGACTAGTTGATAATTTTGCTCTAGTGACAACTCTTGATCATAAATTAAAATTACCACCATCAGATGATTAAATTCACATTGAATAGGACTGCAGTATTGCCCATGGCTACTCCCTTAGTCTGATGAAAAAACTCACCTTGAAATTATACAAAACTGATTTTCAATAGCAGCTCCATAAAATGTAACAGAAATTGATTTCCAGGACATCTGCCACTTTAGATAGTAACAAAGTATCTCTAAACCAATATCAATGGTATGAGATATGACCATGATAAGCTCTTAAACATCAATAGTGGCAAAAAATCATGAAAACAGGACACTAAACTTCCTTTAAACTATCAAGGAAATGGCATCAATCATGTAAGACCTCTCAGTATGTTTCAACGTCATTATAATAATAATAATATTATGCCAGGAACTCAGCTCTATCTCCGGTCACTGATACATTAAATACATGCATACTTAAATGCATACAAATATTTTAGGTATGGGCAATAATGCCATTCTAGCCTGCTAATATACCAACACAATCAGTCCTACAGTAAGTGTCAAAATTTTTCTTAAAATATCTAAATTATTGCTTACTTTAATATAACTTGGTAGTCTATTCCATGTACCAGCTACTCTGTTAGAGAACCAGTTAGTGCATCCCTCATTAGAATATAATCTCCTGCATTGGTTATCTGATTATCTACTGATTTTTGACAACCCCAAACATTTCCAGAGGAATTTGTCTCTAAAACCCCTATATATCTGAATAATATCCCCCTCTGAAATATCTGCACAAGTTCAGATATTTTCCTTTTTCATAATAACTTACATTTTTACATCTGTAGATACTTATGGTAAATCTCCACTGTGCACCTTCCAGTTTCCTCACGCTAGTTTTCTTATAAGGTTTCCATATCATTATTGTGCTATACTCAAGTTTAGGTCTGATATAACTTTCAAATGATGATTTCATCATGTCTGATTTCCTAGACTTTGTAAATGCATTTATATAGCCTATAGTTGTATAACTATTATTAATCAATTGGTTTTTATGATCAGAAAAACTCAAAGCTGGATCTACCAGAATACACATGTTCTTAAATGAATCTACAATTTCAATCCTTTCTGCTGTATTAAATATTCATCCTTCAATCTATGTCGCCCAAATCTCATCTGCATATATTTCAGCATATTATTCTCCTTGTTCTAAACAGTTGATTTATTTAAATTATTTCCCAGAAATGTCCTGTCTGTAACAGATGAAATCAGTTTACCCATTTTCAAGTCATGTGCATGCAGTCTATAGAACACATCTGATGAAAACGATAGGACTGAAAGGTGCAACCTAAACAAGTATGGGCCTAGGACAGAGTCCTGTGGGATACCCTGACCGTAACCTCAAATTCACCTTTTCAGATGCTGTATAATACTTGCAGTGTCCTATTTCTAAGCCATGCCACTATCCATCCTATCAAGATTTCATTAATACATAAATGAATAACAAAATGAAGTGAAATAGCTACACTATGATAAATTCAACCACAAAACAAAAAAATAGTAGTGTTCGCAGCAGCTAACAGTAGGATCCAGTCCAAAAAAGATGAACTTTACCCAGTAGACTAAAATAAAAAACACTTTATTAAAGGTTCAGCGCTTTTGTCCATTATAATCTGGACTTCATCAGAATCTAAAGGCTTACACAAGATAGAACCCTTATATAGGACCCACAACCACAATTCAGTCAATCAATCAAAATGTCCTCACTTAAAGTACTTCCATTTAAATGGAAACCAACTAAATAACCAGACATTACATATACATGAAAACAAAGCAGCTTACTAATACATAATATTGCAAGGAAAATAAAGTAAAAAACAGTATTATGTGTTATTAAGAATGTTATAACCTGTAAATAAAGAATATAATATATGTATAATATATACACGTAAAATGTGAGAACAACTAAAAAATACATTAAAACTGACGTCACCCCAAAATAAAAGCTCATTTCCAACCTCAACATTTGACTCTCTAAGACCTAAGCTCTAATATAGGTAAGAGGAGAATATTATCATTTATACCTGGAAAACAAGTAGCATTAAGCATCAACTGCCATCTAACTTCTTTTAATTATAATAAAACGTTCACGTCTCCGCTCCTCGGGTTATAACTAAACTTGTCCAAAATACCAAATTTAAAAGTAGAACAGTTCAGACTTGATGATAGATGTCTAAAAAGAGCATTGTTGCTATTTTGTTTCTTAATTTGATACAAATGTTCATATATCCTGCTCCTAAGGGCTCTGTCTGTCTTGCCCACATAGAAAGCGGGGCATCCCAAACATTTAGCTAAATAAATGACCTGTTTTATTAAACAGTTCTCACTTTTTAACTTGATTTTAGTCCTTGCTATATTATCTAGAATCAATGTCCCACAGTCAAGTATAAGGGGACATTGGCAACAGGAACCACTTTTATTAGTACCTTTTGGATCTTTTTACTGATACTTTGACCAGGTCTCACATATTCAACATTTTCTTTAAATTAGCACCTGTCTTATAAACAAAAGTGGTTTGTCACCAAGAAGGTTAAAAATCTCTATGTTACATTTTAAAATATTCCAATTCCTTATAAAAAATGTTTTTAATTTCTTTTACATGGGGATTATATTCAAGCACTAGAACCCTGTGAAAATCCTTACCTCCATCATTTTCTACCTGTTGTTCCAAACCTATACCAAGTAAAGATTTGTACCTAATGCCCCATTGAGACAATACAAAATTTGTGACATCCTTTACCAACCTTGAAAGGTATACCCTTTCCAAAAACATATGACCAACTATTTCCATTTCCTTATGTCTTCAAAAGTTGATGTCATCCTCGCTGCCCTAATACATTTCCCCTTAAGCATACTTTTTTTCTGGCTAAGGGGGAGGCAGCTTGAATATTGCAGATAGGAATTATTATATGTTGGTTTACGATATATATTAGATTTAAACCCACCATCAGAATGTGAAATAAATGTATCCAAATAGGGAATACCATGTTTGCTAAACTGATGTGTAAACTTCAAAAATGCATTTGTTTGATTCAAATATGAAACAAATTCATCTATATCTGGAACTGTTCCCTTCCATAAAACAAAAATATCATCCAGAAAGCGGACATATAACTTAATGTTCCCAAAAAACGTACTATTGAAAACATAACTAACTTCGGGTTTATATTACATCGATGAATGCTTAAATGTTCGAATGTCTAAAGGTCAGCCTTTAGAGATTGAAACTTAAACGTTTGAATATGTTTAAAAATGTAAAAAAAAAAAAAAAACTAAAGTGAAAAAAACTAAAGGGTGTAAGCAGGGGGGCAAGCCCACCTCTCTCCCAACCCCCACACTTCTTAAATATACCAATGCCAAGATGTGCTACAGTGTAGGGAATGGGAAATTTCCCATTTCTGCACTGTAGTTCACTGAAGTGCGCTCTCGGAGTTGGTATATTTAAGTAGCAGGGGGTGTGGGGGTGCAGGGGGGGGGGCTTGCCCCCCTGCTAAAACCCTTTCCTTTTACTTTTTTTTAATATTTATTTTCTTACACATTCAAACGTTTAACTGTTCAATCTCTAAAGGTTGACCTTTATAGATTCGAACATTTAAGCGTTCATCGATGTAATATAGACCTCTAACTTCCCATTCTAATAATACATGGTTTGCAAATATGGGGACACAAGACGCCCCCTTAGCAATGCCGCTAATTTAACTGAAATATTCCCCCTCAAAATATACAAAATTATTATCCAAAACAATGGTCATGAATTCACATATTAACCGTATATTATCTCAATCTAATTTAGAAAACTTCATCATACTTTTACAAAAAAGGTTGACCTTTGTCCTTGGGTATTGAGGAAAATAAATCTATAACATCAATTGTTAAAAAAAAATGAAATCCAAAATTAAATCCATTTTGCATAAATCATCCTTTAACTGTCCTAAAAAGTCCCATGAATCCCTAAGCAAATGTTGAACATTACAATAAGTGTGTTTCAAGCACTTGTCAATAACAACCCCGTAGGGGTATGTCTTAGATTTGTTACCACAGACAATTGGATGGAAGGGAGGCTTTACTACTTTCTTATGGACCTTTTGTATAACAAATATTGTTGAAATAATTGAGTTATTTACCTTTAAAAAATTATATGTATCTATAGTAATTATTTGGTCAAGCAAAAATTCTTCTAAATATGAATCCATTCTCCTATGTGCAATATTAATTTCATTCAAAGAAACTACTTCATAAGTTTTAGTGTCACTTAAAATATCATATATTGTTTTAAAATATTCCAACGTGTCAAAAGGTACTATATGCCCTCCCTTATCGGGCTTCATAACACAAATGGAGTGATCATTACACAACTCTTGAAATACATTCCACTCTGCTTTAGTTAAATTATAAAAAGTCTTCTTATTCGCCTTAAACTTCACCTGTAATTTGTATAAATGCTTAATAACAACTTTCTCTAACACAGATAAGCAGGGATGTAATGAGGGATTAAACTTACTTTTTTTCTTTAAAATCAAATTGTTTTTTCTATCTTCACCATTTTATCTTTACAATTTATAGCCAGTCCAGTTTCCTAAAATATAAATAAGTTTCGATCAAATTATCCACTAAATTAAAATCCGTAGGGGGGAACAAACTTTATTCCTTTAAAAAACAAGAAAACATGCTCTTTACACATTTTAACCTTAGTGTAATTATAAATATTAAATTTTTTTTAAGAAAAAACTATCTGTTGACTATTTTTTATTTCTGATAAACTTTCTTCCTGTCCATTTGTTTCCACTTTCTCTGCGTCTGAAACCTTTGCTGCCCTGAATACTTGTAAATCTGTCTGGTAGGTCTGAAAACCTAATTTCTCTTCCCATAAAAATTTCCAGAAGGTACTTGTCTACCATCCCCACCTCTTTTCCCAGGTACCCCAGTTTCTGCATAATTAAAACTGTTGCCCTTCTTAACTTTTTTATTCCAAGGATACATTAATTTATTACTGTATTGATTTAGGTCTCTTTCAATTTTTTTTGTCTTCTTAAGAAATATTTTATCACACTTCTTTTTAACTAAAATACATTTCTTCTTCTAAAAGTCCTCCCATTGTATAAAAATCAAACCATTAGTGATGTCACAATTAAGTTTCTCAACTTCTTCTATCAAAAAACTTAATTTCATGTCATTGTATTTAATTAACAATTGCATATAATCAACACCAAATGTATCAAACAATGCACCAAACTCATTACACAGTTCATTTATTTATTAATTTATTTTACATTTGTTGACCGGGCTAGTCTAACTGGATATATGTCCATTTTCAGTAGAGGCCCGGGGAGATAAGCTCCAAGAGAACAAATATCAAAAACAAACACAAACAAACTGCTAATATACACACAAAATTCATAAACATTATTAACAGGTAAAAGAACTTTAAAGGAATAGATTCAGAGATTATCATATAAGCTAGACAATCAATTTATAGTAGAGAGTAATGTAGTTAAAATTATAGACAACAGGTTGTTACAAATACAAGAAGAGAGACATGATAAACAATAGTTACTATAGTAAAGGTTGTCTCTATGATGCTAAGCTTTAAGAAGATGCAAATAAGGGTATATAGTAGGACTAGGGAATGTTGTATTCAAGGAGAGTAGGGCTTGAAAAGAGAAAAGAAGAGGATAGGCAGAGGCAAGATAGAAGAGCTAATTGCTTAGTCAGGCTTTGTACAGGGGCACAACCAGTGTGATTTGAGGAAGTGTTTGAGTTTACTTTTGTAAAAAGTGATACAGAGGGGAGAGAGGTAAGTTCATGGGGAAGTAGGTTCCAGGATTTTCCAACAGCAGTAGAAAAGAGAGAGTCTCTAGCTCTGTTGTTGGATTTTGTGATATTTACAAGCAGTTTGTGTGATGATCGTAGCGTCTTTTGATTGGTATAGGGGGTGATGAGGCTAGAAAGTATGGGAGTATTTGTTGGTTGGTAAAGGGTCTTATGGGCCATGGCCAGTTGGTGGAAATTGAGCTGATTTTACAGTTCAAGCCAACCAAGTTGATTCAGATTATGACAGTGGTGGGTTCTGAAAGGATTTCCTGTTGCAAATCTGGCTATGTTATTGTAGGAATGTTCCATTTTACTGAGTTTTTTTAGATAGATTTGTAAATATGGGTGAGGCATAGAGGAGAGTAGAGATTAGATGAGTGTGAGCAATGGTTATTCTAGCTGAAGGAGAAAGGAAGGGTTTGACCTTATAGAGAGAGCCAAGTTTTTTGTTAACAGTTTTTAGAGTATTATTGATATGGGTGTCAAAGTTGAGTTTTTCATCTATGGTGATGCCTAGTAGATTTGTTGTAGGTTCTGGGAATATGAGAGTGCTATTGTTGGATGTTACAGTGAAATCTATAGGGGAAGACCTACGCGTAGGAGTAAAAAGGAGGAGTTTAGTTTTTTGGGGGTTCAGGAGGAGGCAGCATTGTGAAAACCATTTTTCAACTGTGTTAAACACTGTTTGGGTAAGGGAGTGAAGTTCAAATGTGGTTGAGGATGAGCATATAAGAGTGGAGTCATCTGCATATTGGATGTGTGTTGCTTGGGGAATTGCTAGGTGAAGGTCATTGATAAATAAAGTGAACAGTAAGGGTCTTAAGATGGACCTGTGAGGGACACCAAGTTTAATTGGCAGGTGGGTAGATAGAGAATTATGCAAGAACAGCATGTTGCCTGTTTTCTAAGTAGGATTTGAGCAATTTTATAGCAGATTTATCCAGTGACAGGGATGTAAGGATGTGTAAAAGTATCTGTTGATTTACCATATCAAAAACTATAGACAGATCGATGAACAAAGCAGAAGACAGAATATTTTGGTTTCAGTTTTTGTTGATATGATCTGTAAAGGAGAGGAGGACAGTAGTAGTGCTGTGGTAAGGTCTGAAACTATGTTGACAGCTGGATAGCAGCTTATTATGGATAAGGTGGTCTAGCATTTGCTTATGGATACATTTCTCCATGATCTTTGCCAAAGGAGAAAGTAGGGCTATGGAACGGTAGTTGGAGAAGTCAGTAGAGCTTCCGCCTTTATGTAGGGGGATAATATGGGAGACGTTCCAGATACTTGGGATGTGTCCTTCAGTGATGGTTCTGTTAATCAGGATTGAAATAGGATAGGCAATGGATTTAGCTGCCTTTTGCAGATATTCAGCAGGTAGCTGGTCTGCTGAGGGAGAGGATGGTTTCAGTTTTTGGATAAGGGTGAGAATATATGTTGTTGGGACTGGTTGGAAGTGAAATGGAGGGGGTTGGGTGGAGTCTAAGTTAGATATAGGACAGTCTTGAGGTGATAACTGACTGGCAAGTGTTTGAATGGCTTCAGTGAAATGGGTATTAAAGGCATCAGCAGTATGCTTGGGATTTTCCTGGTCTGTGCCTTGTGGATTTGGCATGATGGATTGCCCTGGGTGTAATAGTTCGTTAATACACGCCCAGAACTTTTGTGGCTTATTATGGTAGGATTGCTGGAATTGTAGGTAGTAATTTCTTTTGTCAGAGAGTATAGATTTTTAGTGTCGTTTATCAGGTGTCTGAAATATTGTTGGTCAAGTGGGTATTTTGTCATTCACCATTTATTCCAGTATTTGTTTCTAAGATGGATTTTTTGCTTGGTTTCTTTTGAAAGCCATGGGGTGGATTTAGTTCTGATTCTGATAGAGCGGGTAGGAGCATGGTGGTCAAGAATAGATAGGAAGTTGGAGTTAAATATTTAACAGCATCTTCCAATGGGAGGTATTTTAAAGGAGACCAGTTACATGCTTTGAGTTCATTTTGGAAGAGCTCTGGGTTAAAGTTCTTTTTAGTTCTTATTGTCCTGCAAATGCTTGGAATGGGAAGATTGGTCTTATGCCTAATGATATAGGTGAGTGAGTGATCACTCACATCATTCGGGAGAGTTCCAGCTTCATTGGTCCGGGGAGGATTATTTATGAGGTTCCAATCTAATGTACTTTCTTTATTATTGGGTTTGTTTATCCTGGTAGGGGAGGTAATGGTTTGAGAGAAACCGAATAAATTGATGTGGGTGGTAGGGTGATCACTGCTTCAACATTTCCAGTCAATGTTAAAATCACCTAGGATAATGGTTTCTTGGGTAAGTTTTGAGATAACCAGCAAAGAGTATCCTCTATGGTGGCACAGTTATTGGCAGGTGGCAGATAGATGCAGACAATATAAATAGATTTGAAAGTGTTGATATGGACTTTGGAAATAAGAATTTCAGCGTTAGAGGTTAGAGGTGCTTTAGTATCATAGGTAGAAATTTGCAGGCTAGATTTAAATAAAATGGTAATTCCACCACCCTTTTTAGCTACACGGTCAAGTTGCAAGATGTTATAGCCTGTTGGGATGACTTTGTTGTCTTTAGTAACTGGTTTTAACAAAGTTTCTGTTAAACATAGAATGTCAAAGAATTAGGCTTCTAGGAGAGACTGGAGCTGTGTAATTTTGTTACTAATGTTATGCACGTTTAGGTGAGCAGTTAAGAGTGAGTTAGGTGGTCTAGAGAGGGGATGGACAGTAGTGGGATTGGGGTTGAGGCATTGAGTGGAAGTAGATGTTGTTGGGCCAGGGTTTGGGTGGATATTTCCATCTTTAACAGAGAGGAGTTGTATCAGACATCTAGAGTCAGGGGATTTACAGTATTGGTTTAGGGATCTCCTGGGTTTGAGAGTGTAGTATCTGATGTGGGCTATTCTATGATATTTAGGTAGAAGGTAGCAGGGTGTAGATGTTATATTACCATGATTGGAGAGCATAGGCAGTGAAGGAGAGGTGATTGGGTTATTGGGGTACTGAAAACTTGGATGTAATGGGTGCTCATAGGAGGTAAGCAGGCAGGCTAAAGCTAAGGGAGGTAGTAGTATGGGTGTGAATAACAGCAGTATGTGGATTGTAGTGTGTAGGTTGTACATTTGGAAGGGTTAGTTATAAGGTATTGTTATAAGAAAGTAAGTAAAGAGGTGTAGATAGGGAGAGGAGAGGGGTGTAGTGGGAGAGGTAGGGAGTGGCAGGTGAGAGAGGACTAATGAGGTTGAAGGGAAATGTTTGGTGGTTGTGGTGATTGGCGGGAAAGGGTGAGGGGTATGGTTAATTAGTATAAGAGTAGGACCTCTGGGGTGGGTGGGAATTGGGGGTAGGGTAGGGGAGCGGAGTGAGCCCGCAGGGAAAATGAAGCAGGTTGAGACAGGTAATGGAGCAGCTGGATGAGAATCAATCAGCGGTACTGGTAACAGATGGTAAGAAAGGTAAGTCAAAGTGGTAAAGAGCTGAGGTAAGAAGGAGTCAGTAAGAAAATAGGAGGGTGTATATAGTTAAAGTAATGGGTAAAGTGTGAGGTTACAGAGCAAGTCTAGGACAGAGGAAATATAGAGTAAATAAAGGAAAAATAATAGCTGGGTAATCTGGAGAATATAGGAAGGGATAGGGGTGTCCCCCTACTGGACAGAGCTAGTATTGCAGGCAGTTCTGTATGGGAGCTAGCTGGTATCAGACTGGAGAAGAGTATAAAGCTAGTAAGGGGTGATTCTATGAGGTGGTGGAGGAATTTAGATACTGTGTAGATAGAAGGGGGTACTGGCTGCTGGCTGTCAAGGCTCAGAGTGTACTTAAGAACCCCTGAGGCAATAGTGGATGGTTATAGGCTTTTACAGGCAGGACATAGATAACATACTTTCTTTCTTTCTTGTGAGAGGGTGCAGGGAATATAGGCTGAGAGATGAGACCACAGGTGTTTGGAAGGGTTCCTTTGTCACCAGCTAGGTAGATTTGCAGAGTTTTAACTTCTGGACCAGCATTATGGAGATCAGGGTACTTATGGGTGAGAGAGAGAGACAAAAGTGGTGGTAAGTAGTAAAAAGGAAGCACAAAGAAGGTAGTTATGGCAGTATGGTAATAAGCATTTCATTAGACTAGCTATAAAAATAAACAGTAAGCAGATTTGCAGTCCTTAATTATTGGTAAAACTACCAGTATCACATGTATGCAAGCAGGCAGGTTAGAAGCTAGCATTGTTCAAAACATACAGTACCCTATGTAGTAGAAATAAGCTCAGCAATGAACAGTTCTGTAGAAATAATCATTAATTTGCATGAATAGCTACACAGACGTTTAACCATCAAATATTCAGTTAGTTTAGGCTAGCATTCATCAGGTAACATTCAAATATTAGGCTTACTGTACAGTTGTAAAGGTAAAAGTGAGTACTTTAAGTAATAAGCAGCAGGGCACACATTATTTGTTATTAGTAGCCACAGCATTCAACATTTATAAGGTCCATGAGACTCTTATCTAATTGCTGTCATTTAGAGATACATAACTCTGTTGCAGATAGTGTGAGGGTTTTTCAGAATAGGCTTATAATAGGGCTCTACAGGGGAGAGAGTGAGTAGATTAGTTCCCTTCAGTCAACAGAGGTATATATGGCCATTATAAATGCATTCCTCAGGATATATAGAACTGCTTAGTAAGTTTAATCACATCAAAGTGCCTCAGTCCTCTGGATCTAATTTAAAACAGCAAGAGAAGCAATTAGACCGAGCTCGCACAGAGTACGCGCCACGTGGGTGGCATATTTCCAAATAGCCGATAGCAGGCTAAGACAAATGAACAAACGAGCTTTGGCTCAAATATAGTAGCTCCACATGGGTGGGATACTAATTAAATGGACATTAGAGGGGTTGAAAGAAGGACTAGCACGCAACAGTCAGCAAAAGGCATTACAGGTTAGGCCCCAGTACACACTACCATTGTTACCAGTAACAGGAACAGCTAGACATCTTCCACTTACACACAGAAGCTTCCTAGTGGTAGGCAGAGTGGTAAATGGCCGTAACTAGCTTTTAGGTAAGAAATAAAGACAGCCTACTCTCCAGAGTGTATTGTAGCTGCTGCAGAAGCGGCAGTTTGATATGCAAGTGAGCCAGAGCACGCACCTGGTAGCTTCCCCTAGCACTGCGAGTTGATGAATGGCCTTTAAAGTGTTATTACAGTGCTGAGCTGGCTCCTGATTATAGGATAGCCTATACTGGCTAAGAACCAGTACTGTAGGTACACAGATGGCAGCCGGTAAACCTCGTATTACAAAAAAATAAATAAAATGGCTCCCACTCTCAAATTAGCCATTTAAGGCTGAAACCAGTACCCTATTTAAATCCCCAGCAGTCGTTTGGTCTGCTGAGTTAGTTGGTCTCTAATCTGAAGTAGAACCGATGCAGGCTATAAGTTGGTAGAGTCAAGATGCCCTCGGTAGACAAACAGTGGCCGTTTAAGCCACCAAAATAAAAAAGGCACCTAGTGTGCAAACTAAACCGTCTGCAGAAAGGTAAGTAGGTCCTAAGCAACACAACAGCATTCGTTGAAACAGCAGATAAAAATCTATGGCAAATGGGCTGTTTACAGCTACAGTAGAACTTGCAGTAAAAAAATTCAGAATAGCATTTAGAGTAGTCCAAGCTACAGCTCTTAAGCAGTTACAGCAGAACAAGAAATATAATAATTCAACTTAACATTTAAAGTAGACAAAGCAATAGCTGTTAAGCAGCCGTTACAAGCGCCAGAACCTCAGCAGTGGAGTTATATGCTCCACGTGTGTGGCCAGACACAGAATTGCTGTAACTCAGCAGTTTGGAACAATCAAGCAGCAAGATATGTAGGATTTACCAGGGTGGGATACTTAACATAAACAGCATAAAAGAAACTGGGTACAGTTTAACAAGTTCACATTAGGCAAGTTAAAAACAATCAACTGAACACTAATTTACCTGAGGGAAAAGACGTCAGGGCAAGACCGGACAGCAGCCAGGAGTAATGCTAGGTAAATAAAGATGGCGCCACACATAACTATGGGAATTTATAGGTTTCTATGGGATAAAGGGCAGAGAGGGGAGGGGAGAAAGTTAACAGGTACAGTCAGGAGGGAGAGCAGACAGTGTACCTTGGTTGTGTTGGAGGCTAAGACTAAGGTGCAGGAGGCTGGAGAAGACTGAAAAGGAATGGAGTAAGGTAAGGACAGATAAGAACCTTGGGATAAGGAGAGATTAAAAGTAGAGGAGTGAAAGGAAGGACATAAGTTCCACAGTCAGAGACAGGTAATGGAGCAGCTATATGAGAATCAATCAGCAGTACTGGTAACAGATGGTAAGAAAGGTAAGTCAAAGTGGTAAAGAGCTGAGGTAAGAAGGAGTCAGTAAGAAAATAGGAGGGTGTATATAGTTAAAGTAATGGGTTAAGTGTGAGGTTACAGAGCAAGTCAGGAAATATAGAGTAAATAAAGGAAAAATAATAGATGGGTAATCTGGAGAATATAGGAAGGGATAGGGGTGTCCCCCATACTGGACAGAACTAGTATTGCAGGCAGTTCTGTATGGGAGCTAGCTGGTATCAGACTGGAGAAGAGTATAAAGCTAGCAAATTCATCATTTAATTCCAGCCCTAAAGGTAATTAAAAAAACTCAGTCCTTGAGGTGCAATACTCAATTCAATACATCTTAAAAAATAACCATTATCCGCCTGGATTTGTTTAATTTTATACAGTTTCTTCTCCATTGTTAGTATCATGTCTTTTAAAGAGTCATAACCAGGAATTCCTGTTTCTGTCCCAGAATGGTGCAGTATTCCATTCACCTTATTAAATTTAAACTCATTGCCAATAAAGTGTTCAAAATCAATATTGAATTTCTCAGTATTACCCCCCCCCCAAAACACATTCTTTACAAACACTTCCCACATTAGGAGCAGAACCGGAAAAGTTCACAGTACCTTTACCAGACTGAACTCCTGCTGCAGCCACATACATTTTCTTTGCGAACACTACTATTTTTTTTTGTTTTGTGGTTGGATTAATACATAAGTTGTTATAATTTATTGATTGGTGTTTTGTGTATAACCTATGAAACAATAAAGATAAGTGTATATATGTTACATCAAAGCACACTTTTTTTATTTATAGCTGTGTGCATTATATAGTGCATGTCTCTAATCCTGACATATCTCCTCATACTTAAATGACCAAGCAGATAAATTTAATTATATTGTAAGTGCATGCTGAAGTCTTCTCAGGTCATAGTAACTAATTCCATCTCTTCCCTGATGGGCTTGTGTCAGCTCTCTTATTCTGTGCGTGAGGGGTTGAACAGTGGCATGTGGCTTGTGTCAGCTCTCCTGTTCTGAGTATGAGGAGCTGGGCAAGGGTGTGTGGCTTGTGTCAGCTCTTCTGTCCTGGGAGTTAGGAGCTGGGCAGGGGTGTGTGGCTTGTGTCAGCTTTCCTGTTCTGGATGTGAGGAGCTGGGAAAAGGTGTGCAGCTTGTGTCAGCTCTCTTGTTCTAGGTGTGAGAATTTGGGCAGGGGTGTGTGACTTGTGCTAGTTCTTCTGTTCTGGGAGTGAAGAACTGGGCAGGGGTGTATGACAGTTGTCAGCTCTCCTGTTCTGTGAGTGAAGAGCTAGACAAAGATGTGTGGCTTGTGCCAACTCTCCTGTTCTGAGAGTGAGGAGCTGGGCAAAGGTGTGTATGGCTTGTGTCAGTTCTCCTATTCTGAGTGTGAGGGCTAAACAGGGGTGTATGGCTTGTGTCAGCTCTCCTGCTCTGGTTGTGAGGAGCTGGTCAGGGTTGTGTGGCTTGTGTCAGCTCTCCTCGTCTGGGTGTGAAGGGCTGGGCAGGGGTGTGTGGTTTGTGTCAGCTTTCCTGTTCTGGGTGTGAGAAACTGAGTGGGGGTGTGTGTGACTTGTGTCAGCTCTCCTGTTCTGAGTGTGAGGAGCTGGGCATGGATGTGTGGCTTGTTTCAGCTCTCCTGTTTTGGGTGATAGGAGCTGGGCAGGGATGTGTGGCTTCTGTCAGCTCTCCTCTTCTGGGTGTGAGGAGCTGGACAGGGGTGTGTAACTTGGGTCTATATTAGTAAATTGAAAAACCCTTTAAGCGAATACCTAAACGTCGACACCTATAACGCGAACCGCAAAAATCCTGAACGCACTAAACAGTGAAAAATAAAATAACGAACTGTCATAGTCAGCCAACCCCACCACCCGCTACATACTACCTACCCAAACAAAATAAATAAATCACATACATACACTAACCAAACCCTACTTCTAACCTAAAGTAAAGCACCAAAACCCTACTTCTAACTCTACACTAAACCCCACATACACAACTAACTATGCACTATCCTTACCCCCTCCCTAACCTTAAGGTCCGTAACTACCGCACATGTTCCCTACAGACATACACCCAAAAAAATAAATAATACACATACATACATTTAACAAAACCCTACTTCCAACACTACACTAAGCCCCACATACACAACTATCTATGCACTATCCTTAACCCCTCCCTAACCCTAAGGTCTGTAACTACCGCACACTTCCCCTACAGACATACACCCAAAACAAATAAATAATACACATATATACAGCTAAATAAAACCCTACTTCTAACACTACACTAAATCTTACATACATTACCTATCTATTAACTTACCTTAACCCACATCCTAACTCTAAAGTCTTATCTATCGCACACTTACCTTACGGAGCTATACCGCAGACAGGCCAACCATTGCACTTCGACATTTCAATTTTCGTTGTTTTGGACATTCAGCATTTCCATATTTCGCGCAATATGTGTCGCTCTTTTCGTATTCGCGATTATGGTCTTTTGCTCTACTAATAGGAACCTGTGTAACTCGTGTCAGCTCTTACATTCTGGATGGGAGCGACTTGGTACAGCAATTGTCCAGGCAGTCCACATTTGTATGACTGGTAGAGATGACAGTCACTCAGACGTGTCGTCTTTAAGGGGGTAAGGTTTTGGTTGAGTCCTATATGTAGGCATAGAAAATTATGTTTGGATCTCATTGCTTGCCTTATTGAATGGTGTGGACTTTCATCTGACAGTGAAATGTTATGGCAGAAAAAAAAAGTACAGTAGATGCTTAAAAGTTGTTCTCACCCTGCAGGAAAGAATAAGCCAGAAAGAACTCTTACCCAACGTGAAATTAACATGCTGACTAGATCATGATGAGCTGATGTCTGATAGGCATCAGTGACCAAAATCATTTAAAAAATTGATTATATTAAATTTCAGAGTACAGTGGATGAATTCCCATGCATGGAGAATGTAGGGGACTTATTACCTCATTAAAAAATAGATTTTTGAAAAGAGGTGTTGATCTTGTTAATTTTAATTAACACATTTCTAACAAATTTCTTTTTATACTACTTGCCTGACACCAATGTAAAAAAATGTAAACAGCAGTATATCATCCTCATGAAATACTGCTTGAAATTGTTTAATAACTTTATTTATTTATTTTACATTTGTTTACCGGGATAGTCCGACTGGACTGGGTCCATTTACAGCGGAGGCCTGAGGAGAAAAGCTCCACATACATTAAAAGAAATACTAGAATTTAATACATAGTAGTAAAAAGTGATAATAACACATTGTAACAGCAAAAATCCAGCTAATAAGACAGAAATGTAAAACAGACAGGATATAACTCAGCAGTTAAATTGGACTAAAACATTTTAGCATTGAGAGTCATTACATACATCATGTTAGAATGAAGTAGCTATTTTAAAGAGATAAAAATTGTTGGATGTAAAAAAAAAACTGTAGCATTTACAATAGGCAAGTAATAAGCCCTTCCAACTTTCCACAGAGCTAAAGCAGTGATTTTAGGTTATGCATGGGCATAGCCAGGTGCTTATGAGATGTGATTTTAGAGAGTTTTTGAAGTGTGAGATGGTAGGGATGGAAGTCAGTAAAGGGGGGAGGTTGTTCCAGTTTCTAGCAATGGTGTGGGAGAAAAGTGCTTTACCAGCAGTATTGCTAGCCCTAGAGATGCATAGAAGTGATTTGTCACTTGACCAGAGTGTGCGATATGTTGCATAGTAGGTAAGTAGCTGACTTAGTGATGGGGATTTGTCAGCATACTTCAGGATGTTATAGGCAATAACCAGTTGGTGGTAGTTTAGTGGTTGAGGAAACTCTAACCATTTTGGGTCCCTTAGAGCTAGACAATGATGGGATCTGAAGGTGGCGTTGTTAGCAAATTTGACAATATTATTATAGCATGACTCAAGTTTGTCAAGGTCAAGTTTTGACTATGAGTAAGAATTGGTGCTGCATACATTAGTGTGGACAATAGGTGAGTTTGGGCTAGGGTGATCCGTGCTTGATCTGAGAGGAAATTTTTGTGTCTGTATAGTGAACCCATTTTTTTGTGAAACTTTTTGATGGTTTTAGAGATATGGACATCAAAGAGAAGGTTTTTGTCAATCTCAACACCGAGGAGTTTGGTATGGGCAGACAGAGAAATGATAGTACCATTTTTGGAGGTAATAGAAAAGAAAAGAGGAGTAGATTTTGATTTTTTGGGGGTAAATAAAAGCAATTTAGTTGTATTAGGGTTAAGGATGAGTTGAATATTTGTGATCCAACTTTCCACAGAGCTAAAGGATTCCTGGGTCTGTTGTTGAAGAGTGGAACGAGATGAGGCTGAGCAGATTAAAGTCGAATCATTTATGTACTGTATGAGTGTGGCATGCTGGGTGGAAGTATGTAGATTGTTAGTGTAGATAGAAAAGAGAAGTGGACCCAGTACTGAGCCTTGAGGTACACCTATGAAAGTTGGAAGTAGAAGAGATAGTGCCCCTTGCCATTGGACATATTGTTGCCTATCAGCTAGATAGTTCTTGAACCAGGCAATAGTAGAAGGGGCAAAGGATAGGGACGCTAGTGAATTTCAGTTGGGTGGTCATTACTAAAGTAGCTTATCTACAATATTCTTACCAAAGAAGCTGAGTGAACATCATAATAGCAGTTTTTGCTTTTCTGCCAAACTCCAAGCACCTTTTATCATTTTATTTGTTTATTTATTTATCCATTTACTTAGTTACTTTTGTAAGCATACCTTCATATGTATCAAGTGGTTGAACACTCTGTGATATTGTTTCATTTGTCAGTGTGATGAATACAGAAAATAAACATTAACAATGGCATGACAATAAAAGATAAGCCAGAAAAGGTTCTGCACAGCAAAAATGGCAACTGAAAATGGCCCTCATATGAAGAATGAATATCCCTTTCAAAGCAACAGATCTTTACTTTCTAAAGACTAAGGCCCTAGAGACACATTGCCTGATAAATATGTAATTCAACGCATGCTGTTTATTTGACTCATAGGACCATAGGATCATAGGAGATTACTAGGCTATCAACCCGAAGGTCATTTCAAACCTAGTCATTTCATCCCAATATAATACCATACAAATGCTAGTCATTACTCAAGATTGCATTTAGTAATGACTGCCCATGTCCAGGAAGATTGTGAGCATTATTCAGGATAAGAATTTACAGTGCCCCATCCACTCATACAGGTTCCTCTTGAGCAGTGTCATAGAGGTGCTCTGCTTCACATGAATTGGTTGCCTATTCCACAGATGTGGCAGTCACTGGGAGATAAATCTGTCCATCCAGCATGGCCTATTTAAGTCACAGGCCATATTTAGGTCCCAGAAACAGGTAACCCTAGTCCCATTTGATTTAAGGATATGCAGCAAGTTCATTAGGTTTGGGTATGAGATGGCTCTGTAAGCTAGGCATAAGTCTCCCTAAGGAGTCTATACAATACAGAGTATAGTGACAGGGGTCCTGGATGTATTGTCAAAAGTACGGTTCATCAAACTGTACGTTGTCGAACCCAGTTTAGCGAAAGTGCATTTTGTCAAAAATGCACTTTTGCTAAAAAAAAAAACATGCAGTTTGCATGTAAAATTAGGTGTCCATCAACGTATACTGTTAATGTACAACTAAGGAAACCCTTGTTGAGATCGTGGTACAGTGTGGACAAGGGACTATTCCCTTTTCCCCACTGCAGTGCGATCTTGGAGTGAGAATATTAAAGTAGGTGGGATGTGGGGGGTGCATCCCCCCATGTGGGGGGCGCAGGGGGGGCTTGCCTCCCTGCATAACACTGTTTAATGTGTTATTTATTTTTTTATTTACTTTTTATGTTTTTGTTCCGCAAACGTGCATTTTCGATACAATGCACTTTCGCAGAACCGTATTTTCGATAAATCAATGTAGATTCAGTGACAGAGACTTTAGTCGGTCTGTGTAAGGCACATGCTGGAGTGCCTTGATATTCTTTGTTAAATACCTCTGAGGTCTCTCCAATTGCTGCAGGTGCTTTGTACGATACATGAGGAATGGGGCGTTATACTTAATTATGGACCGGATTAGTGCCGAGTATAGAGGGGTTATAACCTCTTTTGCTCTCGAGGTGTTGCCTTTACTAATCAAGTGTACTACACAGAAAGCTTTCCTTACTACAGTAGATACATGATGATCAAAGTTAAGGTCACAGTGTGATCCCAGATCGCTTACCACTTTGTGGGTACTTAAGGTATTGTTGTTGATTTGATAGTGTGAAGGGGCATTATTTGTGCTGAAGGGAATTATGATGCATTTCTTCAGTTTGAGACCATGACTTAGACACCAGTTTTTGGTCTGCATAAGACCCTTCTGGAATATACTAACATCATTTGAGGATCCACTAATTGCACCCAGTTTGCAATTGTCTGCAGACTTAGTCAACCACAACCCCTTAATTTTGCACTGAACGTCTGAGAGGTATATACCAAACAGTAGGAGGCCCAGCATTGACTCCTTTGGCACCCCACTGGTAACAGGTCTGCTGGTTGAAGTGGAGTCACCCACTGATAAGTCCTGTTTATGAGCTAGTTGGCAACCCATTTTACAACAAAAGGGGTTATATTCATTTTTCTATGTTTATCGCTAATGCCTGAGTGTGAGATTGTTTTAAAAGCCTTTGCCAAGTTGAGGTATGTTTTGTGCATAGATTTGCCCTCATCAATGGCCCTAGTTAGATTTTTGAAGAAATCCACCAGATTTAACATATGAGGATCTGCCCTTGATGAAGCTGAATTGGGTAGGATCCAGGGTTTGGAGGTCACCTATGTCTTTATTTATGAGATCCATAATGATAACTTCCATGGCCTTAAAGATGAGGCTAGTCAGGCTTATGGGTCTGTAATTTTACAGGTCTGTTGCTAGTACACCTTTGTGGAGGGGAATAACTATTGCTGTTCTCCATCCCACAGGAACAAAGCCTGTGGCTAGGCTATAATTGAAAAGGGTACTTAATGGCGATGCTAGTTTGTGTTTTAGCCTGTGTAGACGACAGTCTGGGATGCTGTCTGGTCCCACAGAGACTGTGTTTTTTACCCTTGGTCAAGGCTTTGATGACCAGCTCTTCAGATATGTAGAGTGGAGGGAAGTGTGGAGGGGATAAGAGAGTGAAATTTTCACCAAACCTGTCCACTAGCAGGTTTGCTATCTCTGTGGGGTCAGTGTGTGTGATACCGTTGGGCACTAGTTCTGCACATGCTCGGGTCCTATCTTTTAGGCTATATACATAAGTGCAAAAGGCCTTATAGTTATCCATGGCTGTGCTTGCTAAGTTTTACTCAAAGAAGCCCTTAGAGGATTTGAAAAGTTGTCTTATTTGCCTGTTGAGGCTGAGGAGGGTGATTTTAAATTGTTGGGCCTTGCCTTTGTTTTCTTAGACAGCAACCTTTTGTATTTATTGTAAAGTTTGTTGATACTGGATGTCCACCATGGTGGCTTGTTTTTACTTGGGGCTCTGGCTTTGATTCTTTCTGGTACAGCCGAGTTTATACACTTGATGTTTGTACAGGCTTTAGTGGAAGCTTCGGAGTAGTTAACATTTCCAGCTGGGGGTGGGGCTTGGAATGCATTTATAACTTTACCTAGGAGGGTAAAGTTTGCCTTGGTGAAGTTTTTTAGTCTGATTTTTGCCCTTTGTGAGTTTTGGTGTTAGTAGCAGCTCAAAGGTGACTATTGAGGTCAGGTTTAACTAATGACGGTCTGACAGTAACAGCAGTGCAACTGTTTGATGTGTTATTAGGACCAGATTAAGTATGTTTGTTCCTCTTGTCAGAATATGAACAATTTATTCCAGGCATTTGAGTTAACAAAGTCATGGAACTTTTGTGCTAGTGAGTTAGGGCTATCGTAGGTTTCCCAGCTGATGGTGGGATAATAGAAATCCCCGTAACCAGAGTGTTCGGTAATATCTGGATTGTCTCCAGTTTGGTCAAGTAGGCTTCATGTGTGTCATGACTTATGGAGGGGGATCTATAACTGGCTGTGACTTGAATGCAGATCTTACCCAGCCTAATCTGAACTTGGAGTAACTCCATGGAGTTGTCTAGTCTAACTGGACGTGAGGTTAATTTATCTCTAATATAGATAGAAACACTGTGTCGTTTGGTTCTTACACATTCATTTTGTGGTCTGGAGGTGTGGAAGGCATTGTAGCCTTACAAGGCTGGGGTACTCTCTGAGGCCTTTAACCAGGTTTCTGTGACTGCACAGACATTGACATCTTCTAGTAATAGAAGTGCTTCCAGGGTTTGCAGTTTTTGGTTTAAGCTCTTAGCATTTAGCAGCATGACTCTTATTTTGTTATGACTGGCAAATTTCATGTCAGAAAGTTTGTTTTCGAGACCTTGCCTAAAAAGGCACTATGGGGAGGAAAGAGCCTTTGCCAGCAACTGAAAGGCTAGAGGTGCTAGGTGCAAACCATCTCTGGCAAAGCAGTGAGATTTATCAACCATGGCTTCCCAAACTGACAGGAACTGGGTCCCCTTTGAATGACACCAAAACCTAAACCAGTTATTGAAATCAATCATTTTTTGTTTATACTGTGGCATCATTCTAGGTGAGGGTAGTATGCTGATCAAGGCTAGGGACATACCTGCCTGGGACACATACTCAGAGTGCTCACTCATGTCTCTCTTCATATAGTCCAGTGAAGTATGTCTCAAGTCATTCACTCCAACATGAACTATGACAGAGTCATAATGGTACTTGTTGCTGAGAGACCTGAGTCCATGCATGATCTGATGAATCTTGGCACCAGACAGGCAAATGACCGTGACTTTCTCCTTGTCCAGCCTGCTGAGTGGGACATCCGTGTGTCTCACTATGGAGTCTCCAATGACAAGAAAATTTGTTTTTTGAGTGTTATGCCTTAAAGGCTTGGTAGGTGAGACACTGGTGTTACTATATATCATGGGTGCTGTGGGAACTGTGTTAATTGTAGCAGTCTTGTATTTTTGAGTTCTCTGATGTTTCGGTAAGTTTTATGAGAGAACCTCTGCATATGTTGATTTTTGTGTTTGATAAGTACTATGTGTAGGAGTAGTGGTACTATGTGCATGAGTAGTGGTGGGTGGGTTAATAACCTCTTTAGTGTTACTGTTTTGAGTGTGAGAGAGCATGGATTCAAGATTATTGGTATAGATACATTTCTCGCACTCTAGTAGAGCAAGCTATTAGTAGAGGGTTGTCAGTGTACATGAGGCAACTGCTACACTGTCTCAAGAGACCCAAGTCAAGGTCGGCAGGAGAAACAAGGGTAGTCTAACTTTCCATAATGCTAGTTTGAAGACTGTTATCACAAAGAGGGGCTTTTCAAGATCAATCAAGGAGGAGCTCAGCGGATGGATATTTCTGGCAGGGTTTCTTTTTTGCTGATGGTTTAATAGGTTACAGGGAATCCAACAGCCCTTGATGGATAACGGAACAATAAAGTCCAAGGAACGTTCGGTAAAACACACTTTAATGACACATTAACTCTATATCAGTAAAACACACTTTAATGACACATTAACACTATATCAGAACTTTATTGTTCCATTATCCCTTGGACTTTATTGTTCCATTATCTTTGGACTTTATTGTTCCGTTATCTTTGGACTTCATTGTTCCGTTATCCCTTTGACTTTATTGTTCCATTATCTTTGGACTTTATTGTTCCGTTATCTTTGGACTTTATTGTTCCGTTATCCATCAAGAGCTGTTGGATTTCTTGGTTTTGGTTGCCCATTTGGTTCCTGGTTTATTTAATAGGTTACAGCTTACTAACAGTATTTCTTTGACCGGGAAAGTACTAAATATGAGGACTACACTAATATGCTACAGCTGTATCAAAGGGAAAAATTGTTGAATTTATCTGTCTGGTTATGGCACACAGTTGCGTGGCAGTACATGATACTGTGCAACACCCAAACACGTGGAAACCTGCTCAAAAGCAGGGCTTAAATACTAGAAGCTAAAAACTTGGAAAAAAATGTAAAAAGGTTCAGAAGGTCCAATGAGGATGCTTACTCCAAGCCCTAGATCAACCACCCGTCACCAGACAGGTTCCAGTCAGCACACTCCTCTCACTAGAGTGCAGATTGTTCCATTCCAATCAAAGATGGCCTGAGAAATGTACTCAGAACAAACAACCACTACAAGCAGACCCAGATGCAGCAAGTCTGTATCTGGACTATACAGATAAACCACAAAAATGTCCAGAACACATGGCTATAACACAATGTTTCTCTCCATCACAGTTTAATCTTTCTTTTTTATTCACACCTTCATCTTAGTAGTAACTTCCATCCCTGTTCACTGCACCCTTGAGTTCATAAAAATATCCTCCATAAAGGATAATAATTAAATAAATAATGCCACAAAACAGCATTCAATGAGTGCAGTGTCAATGCTGAGATTTGTGAGTAAAGCATTTAAGCATTTCTTTTTCTTCTCATTTCTCCCAAATTTAAATATTCTCTAGTTTCACATATTGAATTTTATTACTTTATGAAAGTTATGACATTTTTTGCACATAGTCTTTTAACTAATCTGGAATTTCAGTAATATAATGAGCTATTTTGGTTACTATCATATGTTACTCATGTTTCTTGCTGATATTTTACATATGTTAATATGTAACCATTTTGAGACCCATTGTTGTGAGTCCTGACAGTGTGAAAATTAAACACCAATTCTAAGCAAAAAAAAAAAAAACTTCTTCAGAAACTAAATATTATACACTGCTCCTCCTTGCACCACTCGATATGGGGGCTGTCCCCCACACAGACCTGCTTCTTATATATTCTTCAAGATCAATGTACTTCAGAGCAGGAGGAATAGGCCAGGGTATTGCAGTCTTTGAACTAGTACACATTACTTCCCATATGCACCTAAACTGCTAGTTCCAAGAATTATAGTTAGTCATCAGATTTCCAACAGGTCTCTCAAGATGCACTTTTGTTTCTCTATTTTAGTATATTATGATAGGTTACTCATGTAGCTACTAATAATGATTCATCATGACGGTTTTCATATAAAGTTCCTTTAGAGTGCACTGTAAACATCTGAATGTAGCTGGCCAGTAGGGTTACAATGATGCATGGTAGAGTGCCATTATCATGAATAATGGTGCAGATTCAATAAAGCCTACATGACCTGCTAAAACCATGTTCTCATCGCGGCAAGATGTGCACATGGTAGCACACCATTTTGTATTCAGTAAGCAGCACTACACAGTGGGTAGAACTTCACAAACACAGTTAACATTATGGCAAGTTAATTACACCATAAACAGCTGAATTGTATGTTAATCAACCAATTTAAGCTGGAGGAGCTATTCAACAAGCTATAAAGCAATCATGTAGTGTCAGTGTGGGTTTTCCCTGTGAATTCCAAAAACCTATTGGAATACAGCCAATGAAAGTACTCTACAGAGAAACACTGTTAGGGGCTGCAGTTGCTGTTATACATATGCATGTGCAACAGGCACAAGTCTATGCTGCTGCAAATAGACCCTGGCCAAGAAGGAAAAGGTTATTTAGACCTGTGTTAACTTACTACAGCCTGCATGATGTGGAAATTGTAGAGTGCCACACACTACAAGAACTCTGCAACATCTGTCATCCATGACTAAGAGCAAAGGCAAACCCAAGGAAACTAATACCTGTGGAGACTAAGGTATGTGTAGCACTTAAGAGTTTTAGCTACAGGAACCTTTCAGAGGCCAACAGGGCATATGATGGAGATTTTACCAACACCAGCATCCAGGATCCTACATCAATTCCTGAATGCTATGCTAGAACATGCCACTGATTACATATAATTTTTCCCTATACACACATGGCAATACCAGGATGATTACACAACTACAAGAGCAAAACTCCTAAAACCCAACTTGTGATGTGGAAATACACAAATAGTACTTGGGTCTCCCACCCCCCAAAACAACAGGAAAATGACAGGTTGTACAATCCAAGGAATAATACATAATTCACCTGTTATGAATGCTTCCCACACAATTTTCACAAAATGTATACACATGTACAACTCAATAGTAAATTGTATACAATTGATAGGAACCTCTCACTGTGCTTAGTACTCTCCTGGTGGTGTTTATGGGCCATATTAGAAGCATTACACCCCTGTGTCATTGACAATATAGTACTTTACATTGCTATAGAATAAGATAAAAAAGACTGTAAGGTAATCAGTTGAAGCAAAAACACTTTTAATGATGGTTAATAAGGCTGTGTATCTGCGAAAGACAATGCATATAAAAAATGCCTATGTCAAAGTGAAGTATAAAAAGTGCATACAGATAACAGTTTAATCCCATAATGCATATATATAACAGTTCTCTTCATAACACATAAACAAATCTAGCATGTACCTGAAAAATGCAAGAATACTTTAGCAATATAGAAGCCTTGCAGATAAATCTAAAGGAATGTCAATACTCTGTGTTCTATAATATACACAAATCCTCTTACCTTCAAGTTCCCTAGCTACACTGTTACCTTGTTATGGTGTAGAATCATGCTTCTCAGCACAGTGAAGATCCATATGAGGTGTGAACTCATTACAATTGCTTATTCCCCAACTTTTGGATTTGTGTAGCAGATCTAAATATAGTGTAGGCACTACCTCAGTGTTTGTTACTAATGGATTGTAACTGTGAATGTTTAGTGGAGGGAGAACGAATTCACAACAATTCAGACTCCCTTACCTGCAGTGGGTGTGTCAGCCAGGATACACTTACAAAGTGCAGAAGTATTTGTGTTAAGGTTTTAAATGGAAGTGAGCAACACACATTTCCCAGTTTTTGCTCACTAATATCCAAATTCCCTGTCTTTGTTGATTTAATACTCACAAGAGACTAACTGTATCAACCCCGAAAAATCAGCAATGACAGGTTCCAGTCAGCACACTCCTCTCACTAGAGTGCAGATTGTTCCATTCCAATCAAAGATGGCCTGAGAAATGTACTCAGAACAAACAACCACTACAAGCAGACCCAGATGCAGCAAGTCTGTATCTGGACTATACAGATAAACCACAAAAATGTCCAGAACACATGGCTATAACACAATGTTTCTCTCCATCACAGTTTAATCTTTCTTTTTTATTCACACCTTCATCTTAGTAGTAACTTCCATCCCTGTTCACTGCACCCTTGAGTTCATAAAAATATCCTCCATAAAGGATAATAATTAAATAAATAATGCCACAAAACAGCATTCAATGAGTGCAGTGTCAATGCTGAGATTTGTGAGTAAAGCATTTAAGCATTTCTTTTTCTTCTCATTTCTCCCAAATTTAAATATTCTCTAGTTTCACATATTGAATTTTATTACTTTATGAAAGTTATGACATTTTTTGCACATAGTCTTTTAACTAATCTGGAATTTCAGTAATATAATGAGCTATTTTGGTTACTATCATATGTTACTCATGTTTCTTGCTGATATTTTACATATGTTAATATGTAACCATTTTGAGACCCATTGTTGTGAGTCCTGACAGTGTGAAAATTAAACACCAATTCTAAGCAAAAAAAAAAAAAACTTCTTCAGAAACTAAATATTATACACTGCTCCTCCTTGCACCACTCGATATGGGGGCTGTCCCCCACACAGACCTGCTTCTTATATATTCTTCAAGATCAATGTACTTCAGAGCAGGAGGAATAGGCCAGGGTATTGCAGTCTTTGAACTAGTACACATTACTTCCCATATGCACCTAAACTGCTAGTTCCAAGAATTATAGTTAGTCATCAGATTTCCAACAGGTCTCTCAAGATGCACTTTTGTTTCTCTATTTTAGTATATTATGATAGGTTACTCATGTAGCTACTAATAATGATTCATCATGACGGTTTTCATATAAAGTTCCTTTAGAGTGCACTGTAAACATCTGAATGTAGCTGGCCAGTAGGGTTACAATGATGCATGGTAGAGTGCCATTATCATGAATAATGGTGCAGATTCAATAAAGCCTACATGACCTGCTAAAACCATGTTCTCATCGCGGCAAGATGTGCACATGGTAGCACACCATTTTGTATTCAGTAAGCAGCACTACACAGTGGGTAGAACTTCACAAACACAGTTAACATTATGGCAAGTTAATTACACCATAAACAGCTGAATTGTATGTTAATCAACCAATTTAAGCTGGAGGAGCTATTCAACAAGCTATAAAGCAATCATGTAGTGTCAGTGTGGGTTTTCCCTGTGAATTCCCAAACCTATTGGAATACAGCCAATGAAAGTACTCTACAGAGAAACACTGTTAGGGGCTGCAGTTGCTGTTATACATATGCATGTGCAACAGGCACAAGTCTATGCTGCTGCAAATAGACCCTGGCCAAGAAGGAAAAGGTTATTTAGACCTGTGTTAACTTACTACAGCCTGCATGATGTGGAAATTGTAGAGTGCCACACACTACAAGAACTCTGCAACATCTGTCATCCATGACTAAGAGCAAAGGCAAACCCAAGGAAACTAATACCTGTGGAGACTAAGGTATGTGTAGCACTTAAGAGTTTTAGCTACAGGAACCTTTCAGAGGCCAACAGGGCATATGATGGAGATTTTACCAACACCAGCATCCAGGATCCTACATCAATTCCTGAATGCTATGCTAGAACATGCCACTGATTACATATAATTTTTCCCTATACACACATGGCAATACCAGGATGATTACACAACTACAAGAGCAAAACTCCTAAAACCCAACTTGTGATGTGGAAATACACAAATAGTACTTGGGTCTCCCACCCCCCAAAACAACAGGAAAATGACAGGTTGTACAATCCAAGGAATAATACATAATTCACCTGTTATGAATGCTTCCCACACAATTTTCACAAAATGTATACACATGTACAACTCAATAGTAAATTGTATACAATTGATAGGAACCTCTCACTGTGCTTAGTACTCTCCTGGTGGTGTTTATGGGCCATATTAGAAGCATTACACCCCTGTGTCATTGACAATATAGTACTTTACATTGCTATAGAATAAGATAAAAAAGACTGTAAGGTAATCAGTTGAAGCAAAAACACTTTTAATGATGGTTAATAAGGCTGTGTATCTGCGAAAGACAATGCATATAAAAAATGCCTATGTCAAAGTGAAGTATAAAAGTGCATACAGATAACAGTTTAATCCCATAATGCATATATATAACAGTTCTCTTCATAACACATAAACAAATCTAGCATGTACCTGAAAAATGCAAGAATACTTTAGCAATATAGAAGCCTTGCAGATAAATCTAAAGAAATGTCAATACTCTGTGTTCTATAATATACACAAATCCTCTTACCTTCAAGTTCCCTAGCTACACTGTTACCTTGTTATGGTGTAGAATCATGCTTCTCAGCACAGTGAAGATCCATATGAGGTGTGAACTCATTACAATTGCTTATTCCCCAACTTTTGGATTTGTGTAGCAGATCTAAATATAGTGTAGGCACTACCTCAGTGTTTGTTACTAATGGATTGTAACTGTGAATGTTTAGTGGAGGGAGAACGAATTCACAACAATTCAGACTCCCTTACCTGCAGTGGGTGTGTCAGCCAGGATACACTTACAAAGTGCAGAAGTATTTGTGTTAAGGTTTTAAATGGAAGTGAGCAACACACATTTCCCAGTTTTTGCTCACTAATATCCAAATTCCCCTGTCTTTGTTGAAAACTGTATATTATTGTTGTTTAATATTCTCACCCATTTTAAGGGCAATGATACTAAATGCCTTACAGACTGCATGCCTATGATCACTGCTCAGATAAGATAAGAATGGGCACAATACAAAGAGAAGACAGAGCTGCATTACAGCAAACAATACTCATAAATGGTTGTGTGATCAGTTATTGCATTAAATATGTAATTAACACATGTACAAACAACTGACTGTGTACAAGTGTTATATGTCTTGTTAATACTGTGGATGAAATGGGATTTGATTGTATGCACAATGATTTGCATTCATGCTGCAAAGCTGTTTCTGTGGCAAAGAGGGATAAGAAATGCTTACTATGTTTTGTAGGTTCATTCATGTGACAGTTCAAATCCAGTCTTGTATAAAAATCTGTAATGTGTGCTAAAATTTATTTTGTAATGTTGTTTATATTTTTTATAATATTAATAATTGTGCAGCATGAGGCTTAGTGCAAACATGCTGAAATCAGTAAATTAAATTAATTTCATGTAATGTACATCTATGAAACAGACTTAAAAATTACACCTGTGAATAAAGTGTGTGTAGCACACCTGGTAAACATGATGAACCACACAGTATATATTATCTATAGATCACAGTTCAAGTCCCACATAGGTCTTTTAAGGAAGAAACCTAATAAACACTGCTTAGTAGGATAAAACAAGGCAACTTTGCCTGTCACATTTACACATTGCTTACCATCATGTAAAGATGGTCTAATGGCCCACACAAGAAGTAGACAGGAAGCAGACAATACACAATTTCAAAATGGATACATTGTATCCAGTATGGTTTACCATAGTGCAAACATGCTAAGTGGCATTGCATGGTGGTCAGCACACATGCAGAGTAATGAATGTGAAAATATAATGCTGTTGCCTAGTTGTCCCTGTGGCAGCAGTTGTAAGGTAAGAATTGTAGTACAGGTGAGCCTGGGTTCTCATCCAGCTAAATCAAAACTTTTCTTTCTGATGTTTCACTTTACTTTACCTAAAAATTAATAGTATACAAATATTTACACATAGGAATAAATATCTATAGCATGTGCATTGAGCATACACAGGATATCAGAGATGTATTACATGTGTAACTGTGGGTATGATTACAATTATGGGGGTTCAACTACACAATTACAGAGCAAGAGTAATGCTTGTCCACTCAGTTTTATAAAATATAAAACAATGTAAGCAGAATTACAAACAGCAATAAACGTGTATAGCACTAGAGCTCATATGAAATATATGTGTGACTAAGGATATACTGACAGTTATGTTTATGTAATTATAATTGTCTTTTCTGGCCTTGGATGGACATCAGGCTTCAGTGATATTCATATACACATGAATGTATAAACAAATCTTGTCAGGTCACACATGTATATAGTTAACTCCTCACTCTGTCATGTGTATTTATATATAATTAATGAGCATGTCTGGCAAGCACTTATTTTATGGCAAGGATGAAAAATCACTTATGTGGAAGAATATGTTTTGTCCATGTTGCATAGGTTTGAATCCCACATTGTACAAATTAATTTTATCAGGGTGTAAAGCCACCAACAAACATGTCAACTCATATAAATTATACCCCCAATACATGTCTGTAAAGTTAAATAAACCTAACAAGTACAGCAGCAACCAACCCATAAAATAATGCCAACTGTCAGATTAATCTTCCTATGTCAAAAACTGTTTCTGCACGCAGCACAGTATAACTATTATTTTATCTACATTATTGCTCTTGTATACAGTAGTAGAAAATTAATCATTCATATCTTATCTGTAAAATCAACATGCATGCTTCAGTCTGTAGCACAGGCCAACTATATGAGTCAATTCTAATACTGTAGTCAGACATTGTGGGTTCAAATACCACAAGTAATTAATGTATAGTAAAATCATGTAAAAGTATTACATAATTTCAACAGAAGTGGTATACATGCCATGCTGTTAACTTAATCTGTACTTTCCAATGTACTGACTGCGTACCTTTCCTCTTAGTGTGTTTGCATGGAGGAAAACAAAGTGATAGAAATCTCATAATTTTATCAGTGAAGTAGAGGTCCATGTTTGCTTGTTGCTTAACTATGTGCAAGTGGGGAAAGCTGTATTAATATTTTTTTAAGGTTAGACAATTTATGACACATTTCCAATATAAACTATTGATGAGCACCAAAGTATTTATTAGATGTGTCTATCATAACTCGTATGGATAAGTACTACTCAAGTTCAAGTAGGAGTCCTTAAACATGTATCTTGCATGCACAAACACTTTGCAATCAACTGCGCAAACCAGCTGCTCAGTGGTGCTCTATGGAAAGTGCACATTGGCATTGATTACTGATCTTTGCTGCCCAGTTAGTCTTCATCTCATTAAAGTACATCTAAAAACACAGCCAAAAGGAAGGAAAGATCACATATTTACATTATAGTCTATAACTTGGTCTGTCAGTACTTGTGCCCAAATATAACAAGTACACTACAGAAATAAATAAAAAATGCTTTCTTATATACCATGTATATCTTTATACTGATAATACACATTCAGATATTTCAACACTTTAGTAATGTGGGTAGTTGTTTGCATATAGTGTGTAAAGATGTCTCTTAAAGTATACCTGCACATTGAAACACAACAGCAAATACTATACTTTGCAGACTCATCAATCTGATAACATGCAGAAATGTAATATCTTGACAGTCATACATGGCTAGCCATCCATTTCATACAGGCCACCCACCATATTCTCTCAAACATCCAATGATGATGTCACCCACTATAAATTGTCTGAAAGCACTGTAAAAGTTAGACTTCTGCCATGGCAGTTTAGTACTGATTTCTGTAGTTGGTATACCTAGTTAGGTAGGGGTTCTAATCTCATTGCGGTCAACGTGTGTGTGTGTGTGTGTGTGTGTGTGTGTGTGTGTGTGTGTGTGTGTGTGTGTGCATGTGTGTGTGTGTGT
Source organism: Protopterus annectens (assembly GCF_019279795.1). NCBI lineage: Eukaryota > Metazoa > Chordata > Ceratodontiformes > Protopteridae > Protopterus > Protopterus annectens. Next base: position 293,151,192 of record NC_056745.1, read on the forward strand.
GTGTGTGTGTGTGTGTGTGTGTGTGTGTGTGTGTGTGTGTGCGTGAGTGTGTCTGTCAGAAGACAGTAACTGTGTCTCTAACAGTCATCAGTGCAATCCTATGAAGTGCCAATATTTTGACAGTTGTACATGACTACATATCCATTTAATTCAAGTCTTACAACATCTTCTCTCAAGCATCCAGTGATGATATCATCCACTCTAGTAAGTCATACTTGTGCTGTGGTGCTTGCATTAAACACTGAGTTCTCTAGTCGGTGTACTTAGGTAGGGGTTCTGTTGTTACTGCGGTCAACTGGTGTTTGTGTATGTGTGTTGTATTTGTTCAGTTGGTTGACATTCAAGAGATCATTTTGTACCTGCAAGTGGGACACTGCTATTACCATCCTCTTTTCAACAGACACTGCTAATGTCATCAGTTATAAAGTGTTGTTTGACATTATAAAAACCAGACTTGTGCTGTGGTGCTTGCGTTAAGCACTGTGCTTTGTAAATAGGTAGGGGTTCCTTTCTCACTGCAGTCAACTGTGTGTGCAGTCAACAATCAGTATGGTGACAATTTTAGAATGATATGTCAGTCCACGCCTATTTCAAACTCTAATACAAACATCTCATTGTTGCATACACTGATGATGTCATCCTGTATAATATGCACTCTGACAGTATTCAAGACAAACTTGTATTGTGGCAATAACATTAACTACTGTGTTTGCAAGCTATTTAAACTGCACATATAGGGTTATTAATCAGACAACAGCAGGCAACTTACATGTCTATATATACACCTATCACTTCTGAAACAATTTTACACAGGGATGTGACTCCACATCCATGTCCTAAATGCCTCTTGACATGTTCTCCTCAGCATGCAATGATGATATCATACTCCATAAAGTGCAATGTGAGTGTTATTGTCAGACATTTGTTGATGTTGCTACTGTGACAGGGAATAACATTCATCTTCTAGACCTACACAGATGTAATGTTCAAATCCCAGTCTACTGCTGTGTGTGTGTGTGCGTGTGTGTGTGTGTGTGTGTGTGTGTGTGTGTGTGTGTGTGTGTGTGTGTGTGTGTGATTGGTGGTACATTATGGTTATTGTGTCATCTTTGAAATTGCTCTTCATTTCACTACCACTTAGGGAACATTTCATATAGCCCTATGCATCCACCATCCTACTTCTTCCTCTGGCAACATGACATCCTTCCTGCAGGGGAGTGAAGGATTCTTCATATCAAATATGCATACATACGTCATGAAGCAGAATCCTTCCATGAGTCTGTGCAAGCCATCTCTAGACCACTGAATGTGTGATTGCTAATTCTGATATAATGTGGTGCACATGTCCTGTATGGATAATGGTAGGATGTAATGCAATCCAAGAAATATACACATATGCACAATAGTCTTATCTTCCATAATACAGATATAGGGATATTGGGATGTTTTACATGGTATAACAATGGCTATGATTCCATGTGATGTTGGCCATTAACCTAATAATGTCCTATGTTGCTGTTGTTGACATTCTATATTGAAATGTGGATGTACATTACGACTACAAGAGGGTCTTACAATCTGTGATGTGAGCTAATGTATTTATGGTCAATGATGCCATTGTAGTACATGTTCCTTCTATAACAGCTGTAGTAATATGCCTCTTGAGAACTGTTAACATGGTATGATACACTTTTATGTATATTGTTGGCATATTAGGATATGCATTGTTGTAGTGGAGCAGATCAACCTTCTATACAGATCACATTCCACCATCACAGTGACACACAGTATAGCATGAGTGTACATGTGTCTGCATACCATCATTAAATGTTTTATGACAGAGATCAATATCAATTCATATTGATTGCATGGTCACATAAGTCTTGTCGCATCCACATATTGTTATGCTGTGATATACACACCAATGTATCACATGTTTTGATGCAATTGCAACCTTGTGGTATTCATTGTATGTGCAGTTGTGTTGCTATACCCAAGGATTATCGAGGTTGTCAGCAGAACCATTATGTGATTATTAGCATTTGTGCCTGGAAATTTTCTTCATGAGCCACACACAACTGATCTCTAATGTGTCCTGACATGACATCAGGCTGCTCAAACACAGCTTACCCAGGAAACACATACAGACATATATTGTGCAAGTGATGTAAGTATGTGACATTAGTACAGTTGTATGACTGTGTGCATAGCAACTTTCTGGAATGTGATGAAAGACCAAGGTTGCATTGGGAGATAAATTGGATAGTCTCTGGGATACATACCTATCTATACAGCAGGTCCTATTTACATCACAGGCAAGTTTTAAGCATTTAGAATGGATAGTGCTGTTTGTTTTGTGGATATGCAGGAGGTCCATCAGAGTGGGTCTGATAATGCCCTGTATGTAGGCATAGATCTCCTCTCAAAAGCCTGTAGGAGACAGAATACAGGGATAGAGCCTTGAGGTGGTCTGCATAGGACATTTTACTTATGCCTTGTATTCTTTTACTGAGGAACCTCTGTAGATGTTCCAGTTGTTGGATATGCCTGGTTAGGTACATACCAAAGGGGGGCATTGTACTCAATGATAGGTCTGATGAATGCCAAATACAGTGAAACAATGACTTCCTTGGACTTAGATGCCCTGCCTTTGTTTATAAGTTGCACAACATAGAATGATTTCCTCACCACTGTAGACACGTGATGGTCAAAGTCTAGATTACTATCTATGAGTATCCCTAAGTCCCTGACTACTGGGTCAGCTCTAAGGGGTGTGTTGTCAATATGATAGTTACCAGGGATGGATGACTTCCAAAAGGTTACCATTATGCATTTATTGGCATTTAGTTTTAGTCCATGGCTCTGACACCAGTTGTTTTTCTGTGTCAGCCCCTCCTAGAGAACATTTGTGTCAGTGGGAGATTCAATGATAGCTACTAATTTGCAATCATCTGCAAATTTAGTCAGCCAGAGGCCATTGAAATTGGTCTTGGCTTCTGAGAAGTAAATGCCAAAAAGGAGCAGTCCAAGGACTGATCCTTGAGGGACTCCACTTGTGACTGGCCTGTTTGTAGAGGTGGACTCTCCAGTTGTAACTTCCTGGGTCCTGTCAATGAGTCTCAGTCTATATTAAAAACAATCAGAGTAGTTAAAGTGTATCACCCACTGGAACTCACCATAAACAGTCTCATACCATAACCTTGCAATCTAGAGGTCCCCCTACATGCCCCAGGAAACCCATGCTACCTATTTCAGTGTACTACAGTCTCTGACCATTCAACCCATTATGATCTTCAGAGGGGATCACAACTACTCCTCTATAGTTTGGGAATCCTACACTACTTCCAGTGCACAAGACCAGAGATTCCTAAATATCATCAATATTAACATCTTGGAACAGGTGGTCCATTCTCCTACCAGGGATACAAACCTCCTTGACCTTGTACTCAAACATGAGAAGCAATATTCCTCACCCAATGTAATGTCCTGTCTCATCATATCTGACCATAAGGTAGTACTGCTTGAAATAAAAATTAAATCCAAGGACCCAGTGAAAACAAAAAGCTTTCAGAACTATTCCAAGGCTAACCTCTCTCTACTTGGCTAAATTCTAAGCACTCCAAAACCTGGTAAACACCATGGCACATGCTGAGCTATTTACAAAATCCTAGTGCAACTATACTGATAGCTGTATAAAGTAGAGCTCTGCCCACTTGTATTAAGACTAAGACAAACTCAAAAGACAAGCCACCCTTGTTCAAAGGTTCATAGGTAGGTACTAGGCTATCAGCCCAAGGGCCTACGTAAGCCTAGCCAGCAAGGTACCATAGCTTATGCCACCCAAGAAAGTTATTTTCCTGTGCCACTGTCCAGCAGAGGCACAGAAGTGATCCCCGGGGTGTATTTCCTATTTCCCATCCACTCATCAAGATTTTTCTTGAAGAGTGCTAATGAAGAACTTTGCTTGACATAGATGGGTAGCTTGTTCCAGAGTATAGGAAGTCTCTGGGACAGGAATCTATCCCTCCAGCTTGTCCTGTTTATTGTGGTGACAAGGTTTAGGTCCCTAGAGCGTGTAGCTTGGAGGGATTGGGATTTCTTTAGGTGTAGCATGTCCAACAGCTCTGAGTTTCACATAGCTTTATATGTTAGGCAGAGATCACCTTGGAGTAGGCGGAAGCTATTCAGGTGTGGCCTGCCCCTGTTACCAAAAAGCAAGTCAGGACATTCTTGGTGCCACTGCAGAAGGATTCTCAAGACAGGGTATAGATTAATGTGTTCCCAGACAGGCTGCTTTGGTTGCAGGTTTAGAAGCTGAAATAGATGTTTGCTGAAACATTTATTTATTGTTTATTCATTCATTTGTTAATCGGATACATGGACTAGTCCAAAGACTCCTTTCAGCAGTGATCTGAGCCATATTACAAAGACATACATTACAGAGAAACATTATTGCCAGAGTTCTTACATATTTTAGTAAATCTGCATAGAATTCATGCAACTACTACAAGTAATACAAATACATATGCAGAAAGTTCACATAATTATGACAAAGATAGCAATGAGTATGTACATTTACTATAATACATATGTGTGAATTCTGTTTGTATGATTAAGTACAACCTACAGCTTTTTCTGTACTCTTTGAATATGGTGAGTATTTTTGAATTAAGTGATTAGTTTAGACATTATCTTTAAAACAATTACATTTAACAAAGCTTCGTGCAGATACACAAGTCTGGACAGCTTGAATTCCTAAAGCTGTGACTGTCTTCCATATTGCAGAGTTGACCATTTCTGGTTGCTGGTGTTACCTTGGCTAATACCTTCTCCCCAGAGATAAATCAAAATGGGATCAAGTGAGAAGAGAGGGTATCTTGGGCATTTGAGTTCAGTGTGAAGTTAAATGTTCTGCTTTTCACTATTGCTTTAGTAGTGAGCAGTCATTTTTTATAATGTAGGAGTTAAATAGTAGCATAATTCTAGCTGATATACCAATTTACACATTAATTTAACAATAACCCATGAATGGGGATGGGTATCACAGGATTTACCTTCCTTTGGTGTGATTTGATCACAAGGGCAAAGCCAGAGTGATGAAATGGAGCCACCTGTGGGTAAATCCTTTATTCTAAATTCATCATCCCTTAAATACATATTCTAGGTAATTGATTAATTATACAATAATCTAATTAAAACAATTAAAACCATTGTCTTTTAAAGTAAAAGGTATGATTAAGGAGAACATTTAAAGTCATAAAACAGGAACTGGAGCATAACCTATAAAACTATAAATATTGTGCATAATATATGTATCTAAATTATTCATGTAAACAGAGCATATCTTTAAAAAGGACCCGAAAAATCATGAAAATACTTAACAATTATTAGAAGCTAAAGAATGCCTTTGGCAACTTAGATTAAATGCAAGTATATATCCAGGTATTAATGATCAAATATCTATTGCTAGTATACTCAAGCTGAAATCACAATTTATTTAGTAATTCTCATAGCTATCAAAATTTATTAAAATTTATTATAATAATTGCTTTTACTCACTACAAGGTTAGCTTTTAGTCCATACAGTTAAAGAATTGGTTACTATCTGTTGTGTAAGTACATGTTTTACAATTGTATTGAACAAGTTTTTACATCATTATATATCATTATTTAATATTTATTAATTAATTTTTGCATTATATATCTCATTTTTTCATGTAAAACCACTTAAGTCAAGTATATTTATAAATGAAATTATTATTAACTAATTTATTACCAATATCTATTTGTATATTTCTATATATTTTATATATTTACACATATATACACATATACTATAATTATTTATTTATTTAATAACATAGTAGTTTTATAATTAAACATGTCTAAATATATTTTAATTAAACAATATTTATTCAATTTTACATTTTCATATTTTTACACATCACCATAATATGTCATTTATTGTACATTTTATTGTTGTTAAGTATTTTCATGATTTTTCTGGTCCTTTTTAAAGATATGCTCTGTTTACATGAATAATTTAGATACATATATTATGCACAATATTTATAGTTTTATAGGTTATGCTCTAGTTCATGTTTTATGACTTTAAATGTTCTCCTTAATCATACCTTTTGCTTTAAAAGACAATGGTTTTAATTGTTTTAATTAGATTATTGTATAATTAATCAATTACCTAGAATATGTATTTAAGGGATGATGAATTTACTAAAATTTGTACTCTGATGATGCCCTAGGACGAAAGGGTGAAAGCGCTTAGTTCCATGGTGAAGATTGTCTTGGTTCTTGTATTGGTCCTGTGTTGGAATAAAGACTTTTATTTAAATATTCAAATATCCAAGGATTCAAGGTTACTGAATTTTTTTGGTTACCAGTCAGTTTTCGTGGTTTGGTGTGATTTGATCACAAGGGCAAAGCCTGGATGATAAAATGAAGCCAATTGTGGGTAAATCCTGTGATGCTCACATCTAGGAGTGGGTTATTGCTACTACACAATGACATTATTTAAGAAAGAAGTTGCTTACCTTTTTTAAATAACGTCTTCCATAAATGCACTGTAACATTCCGCCACTATCTTCCTTGTTTACTACTGTGCATGCTAATACGGCTTATGTTTCCATGCTTGTACATCAGTGCTGTTCATGAGAAGCAACAGAGAAAAGAGAATCTCCGTTGCTGATTTTTTTTTCTGCCATTATAACACTGTTTATGCAAGAAACCTGGACAAAGCCCAACATAATGGAGGGAACAAAGGTCCAAAAGTAGGGACAGATTTTAAATATTATTCTTATAAACATAAAAAAGTGGCTGGAATGAAAGGTTTTGTGTTAACGTACATTTTCTGAAGGATATAAAGCCTCAATCTCAAATGTTGGTCATTATGTAATGACTTCAATGCCTAGTGGCTTGCCAGAAAACAACATTTTTTTATGAGAAAAAGACCAAAACTATGAGGGAAAAATCTAGACAGCTGAGAGGTATGACTGCCATAATTTTAGTAGGGGCAGCACAGAAATATCAGGTACATTTCTTTTTGTTTACTTTTGTAGAACATATTTGATTTTTCTTGTATTTTGCTATATCCTCTAAGCATATGCCAATAGAAAAGTCTGGGTGCTCAATGGTACTTTAGTGGCCCAACTTTTTTCTACTTATATATGCATAACTTACAATGGGCAAACTGACTGGGTTGTCCAATTAGCATGCACATTTTTGAATGGCAATGAGATGTTATTGTTTATAATTACGCATTTATTCAAAGTACCATAGTGAACAATTACACATTTGGTATACAGTAAGATTTCCAGACCTGCAACACCAACTAGGTAATTGGGTTATAGTTTCTGCATCTATACATGAAGAATTTCAGAATAAATAGATAGATAAAGTGATATCATACACAACTAGACAGGAAGACAGCTGATATACATTTGCATGACTTCATTTTACAAAAGTGAGATTCTACTGTGTTTTTATTTATTGTTTTATTTGTATGTTTTCAAATAATTTCTAATTTAGCTGCTGTACTTTATTTTTTTAGGGAGTGCTGTTTGGAAGGGGAATCACCAGACACCAAGATTTTGATTTTTATCTCCATAATTTGGCTTGTGGTACTGTTTTATTGCTGATTTATATTTGAAATTTAATGCTGAGATGTATTTTTTCACATACACAGAAAGAGTACAATTTCTGAGTCATGCAAGTTGATAAAAAATGACAAAACAGAGTATCATGACAATAGTACTTTTAATGGAAATCTACTACATAGGCTTGAGACACTCTCACTCGCTGCCACTTGATCTAATTGGCAAGTGCTCTAACTCCCAACAGCCCAATTTCCATGCAGTACCACTAACTATCCCTCCAGAACTATGACCCTAATCCTAAAAATAACTCCCTAAACCTAACCCCCCTTCTTAATCGTAACTCTGAGCCAACTCCTGATGACTTCATAAACCTAAAATCTTCCCTAGCCCTAATCTTAGCCCAAATCATCCAATCACTCCTTAAACTTAAAATGCACCTCCTAAACCTAATGCTAATCTTGCACTAATTCCCAATCAGTCTCTAAACCTAAAATCCCCCTCTCCATCCTAACCCTAACCTAGTACTAACTCTCAACCGCTCCCTAAACCTAAAATAACACTCCCAAACCTTACCCTAGCACTATCTCATGATCACTCCTTAAACTTAAAATCCCACTCCCCTCCCTAAACCTAAAGTTCCCCTCCCTGTTTCCCTTACCCACTTACCAGTTCTATGAGGAGAGCTTCATTGCCTGTGACCATTGTGTTAGCTGTGTCCCTGAGCTCACATTTGAATTTAAGTAGTTGCTCGGCAGACAAGGAAACAGCTGCTCGAGCCCCTGGCTGTAAGTTCCTGGATTTTGAACAGATGGGACTCAAGCAGTTGTAAGGGTCCCTTTTAGGGAGATTCCTACACAAGACAGAAAGCACAATTCATGGAACTGTACAATGTTAATGCCTAGAAGTCTGAAAATGAAAATACCAAAAGTACAATATCCTAAAAAAATTTCAAATTTGATTCAGAAAACACAATTATGTATTTTATATCTGTATGATGATTGTATATGTGGGAGAACCTAAAGGGGCTGTGACATCTAACCCCATTTTATATTTGTGTAGGCTTTTCTCTTGACCTTTTTCATCTGTAATACAAACCAGACGAAAAAGGTTCCAATCTATCAATGTTATTCAGAATGCAAAGTATAATAGGTCACATTAGGAAGACCATTGTATTTTAACATTATTTTTGACAGGCAGTATTGCTTCATCTACATTTTCATATTTAGTGACAGCACAATGACATTTATAATAACAGTGTGAGTATAAAATAACATTGTGTGAGTAAATTAATTAGAAATGGTTATTAGTATGTATTGAGGATGAAAAAATATTGAGGATGGTCCAATCAATGTCTACAATAACATCATGTAACAATACTAAAAGGAAATAGTTACTTTTAGATTTGTATAATATAAGAAAAGAATTAAGTTAAAACACAGAAAAGCAATGCCTCAAACTTTGAGTAAATTCAAATGAAAATCTGTCTCAAGTTTAATCGTAAAAAGTTATAATCACAAGAATTATTTAATAACATAAGCCCTGGAAAAGCAGATTGTCTAGAGTTTGAGAAGATTTCTACCCAATTACTTTGATTTATGCAAATATAAGGGCAGGATCATTGGTAAAGCTGGGCGTCTGTGAATTTCTAAAGTGGTTATTATCTCCCACTGGACAACCTAATTAGCTAAGCTAATATAGATACTCCTTTTGTATTATCATTGTAACTCAGGCGGAATAAAACTGGCCAATCACAGATGACCAAGGTGTTCACCAATGGAACCCTCCTGATAACTGAATACATATAAAGTTGAGCATGCTATTATTAAGATTTACTGAACTCTGAATGTGACAATGTCAATTCACAAAAGTGCTTATCCATCAATAAAGATAGTTTAAAACCCAAGAAAGCTCACCTTATTCCTTTGTAAAGGTGACAATTTACATAGAAAAAGAATTTAGTGTATTCCAATAAATTTTATAACTACACAGGTTGAGAAGATCAGATCTCTAATACTATCCTTACCTTTGCTTTACTTTTAAATACTGGGGACAGTCTAGAGTAGGTAAGGCTATTTTACACATACAGAAAATAATCAAAGGTCAGGTGTAAGGAATAAATAAGTGTTTTAGATGGGTGTAGTTATCCATGTCCTAAAAACAATACCATTTACAGGTATTTCTGAGTTATTTCATTAACTTAATTCTAGAGACTGCATAGCTGACCTTATTATAAATGCTCATTGGGAGCAGTTTTCAGTTGGCAAAGGCCACCTTGATGAAATTCTTTTCTCATAGTGCTAGAATTAAGCTAAGTATTTGTAGATTGGATGTACCCTAACTATGAAATCTGACAGGATATTAATGTTTACAAATATCACATTACTTGTTCAAGTTCTCTTAGACTGAAAGGTCAAGTCTGAGATTGCACAATATGCTAAATCTGAGTTAACATTGTACCTGTATTGCTTCTGCCATGACATTTAACTGTTACAAGGGAGATGGGACATAATCATAGGTATATTCAGAGCTTGGTCTTATGTCCAGGGGTGGACTCGGCATCTGTCAGTTCTGGCAAATGCCAGAAGGTCCGGTGCCAAAATAGGCTGGTGGGCTGGTACTCTTTGAATGTCTTCTCCTTTAAGGAGGATCATGTGTGCTTCATAAGCATGCACACCACCACAGATGCAAAGTCATTACACACCTGCACGCAGAATTTAAAAAAAAGCAATTCCAGTAAGAGAGAAGGTAAGTATGTGTGTGTGTGTGTGTGTGTGTGTGTGTGTGTGTGTGTGTGTGTGTGTGTGTGTGTGTGTGTGTGTGTGTGAGAGAGAGAGAAGGTAGCTGTGTGTGTGTGTGTGTGTGTGTGTGTGTGTGTGTGTGTGTGTGTGTGTGTGTGTGTGTGTGTGTGTGTGTGTGTGTGTGTGTTGCTGTGTGAAAGAAGGTAGCTGTGTGTGTGTGGGTGTGTGCCTTTTTAAAATACCTCTCATTTGTCCAATTTTATGCTCATACTTTTGGTCAGTTTATCATAAAATGTGTAGTTTTTTGGCAATTCACAGAGGATTAAGTCACTAAATAATGACATATTTATGAGTTTGACTTCATATCCTTCAGAAAATGCATGCAAACACAAATCTTATTATTCTAAGAATTAAGTGAAAAATAGCAATATTTAAAATCTATCCCTATCTTGGGCCTTTGTATCACCAATATTTCAGACTTTGTCCAGATTTCTTGCACTAAGAGGATGAGAGGTATGATTACCTCAACTGCTCAGATTTGTGCTTCATATTTTTGGCCCATTCCTCATAACATGTCTGGTTTTCTCCCAATTTATGGAGGATTGAAGTCACTAAATAATGACATATCTAAGTTTGATTTCATATCCTTCAGAAAATGCATACTAACACAAATCCTGTTATTCTAGCAACTAATATGAACAATATTTAAAATATATTCTTGTTTTTTGGGCATTGTATCCCCAATATTTTAGGCTTTGTCTAGATTCCTTATTCTAAGAGATTGAAAGGTATGTATACCTTTCAAATGTCCAGATTTTTGCCTCATATTTTTGGCCTATTCCTCATAGAATTTGTGGTTTTCTGGCAATTTGCAGAGGGTTCAAGTCACTAAATCATGATATATGTATATATATATATATATATATATATATATATATATATATATGTGTGTGTGTGTGTGTGTGTGTATATATATATATATATATATATATATATATATATATGTGTGTGTGTGTGTGTGTGTGTGTGTGTGTGTGTGTGTGTGTGTATATATATATATATATATATATATATATATATATATGTATATGTATATGTATATATATATATATATATATATATATATATATATATATACACATATATATATACATAGCGAGAGAGTGAGAGATTGATAGATATAGATATATCAGTTTCAGACTTCATATCCTTCAGAAAATGCATGCTAACACAAATCCTGTTATTCTAGCAACTTTCTAAGTCTATAACAGTAATATTTAAAGAACTGTCCCTATTTTGGGGCCTTTGTTCCTCCATTATTTTAGGTTTTGTCCTGATATCTTGTGCTAAAAGGTTGAGAGGTATGAAGGTATGGTATGTAATGCCGTATTTGGGGGGAGGCAGGTTTGTCAATTAACTTGATCAGGCATGACCCCGTAACTTGGTTACAGGGGACAAGAGTCAGAATCCTCTATACCAACTATCAGAGTTTGAGTTTCTGTACATTTTCAGGGAATTATGAGTTTCAGTGTGTTTTCAAGGGATTGTGAGTTTCAGTGCATTTTCATGAAATTGTGAGTTTCAAGAAAACAGAAGTTTACTGTTGCTCATGCTAAGTCTGTTTTCAATGTGCAACTAACTGTTTTGTTTAGAAAATGGCAGTGACTGTTTGCACTTTAAAATTTGAAACATAGTATTAGTAGCATAATTGCCTTTGGTACAGAAGGTTATGGATTCTACTCCCACACTATGCAGATGGATTGCTTGAACTGAAGTGCCCTTTCAATTGCTGATTATTTGGTGCATTTTAAGGTGGGATACGGGTTCTGCACGCCTGAGTGTGCACCCTCCTTTGTATGAGATACCTAGTAACTATGATCTTGTCAGTCTGTCAGTAATTCCCTATTGCAATATTAATGGCTTACCAATTTTTTAATGTAACATATGCAATTTAATTATTCAAGGGCAGCTGGCACTGATTTTGTAGATGAAACACTAAAATGTAAAGTTGTTTACCAGTAGCAACTTCTTCGTTAGTTTCAGATCTCTTTAATGTGGAATTGTTCAGATGACTTTTACTACTGCAGAGATTGTGCTTATTGAATGATATTGGTGTATTGGCATTTATATTATGCTGTCGAAAACTCAAACTGCCAACAGAGTAATAATCGACACAAAAATGTCGAAACCCCCGAACATCGAACACACACACAAAAAAAAACACCCAAACACAACACAAATTGCTCTATGCAGGGAGGAAAGCCCCCCTGCACCCCCCACACCCCCTCTACTTAAATATACCAACTCCAAGATCGCACTACATTGCAGTAAACAGAAATCTCCCCTTATGGAGATTTCCGTTTACACGCACGATGACTTCCGCTTTCGACATTTTTGTGCCGACAATATCAGCTTCGATATTGTTGGCCTTCTACAGGGTGAAATAGATCCGTGTATTGTAATGGCAAATGTCTGAGTGGTCTTTTATGGTTGAACTTTTATGAAATGGGTAGTTTTGTCATTATTGGCTCATATATTTTGTTTCATTGTTTACTGAAAGAATGTTAAAAACTACAAATTTAAAACACATTCTAACAAGTGGTGCTGTATTATACAAGGAATATAATTTAATATAATCAGGAAGGTGAATCAAAGACCACATATATGTAAGCATGGCCCTAAAAATGTATGCACGGAGCTTATGGTCTGAAAAAAAAAGGTGTCAAACAGATACTAGGTACACAGTGTGTTTTGGAAGCTACTTGTGGATGAAATTTTTTTTAACCTAATCTTTTTGCAGGGTCAATCAATATAGATTAGGATTGTGTGTGAATGATTTGTTGTTGAAACTCTAGCCTTGCATGACTAAAGTGTGTATGAGTGAACTGAGGTAAGAGCACCTACAAGCTCTGGACTATGTGATGCAAAAGAAATACAATTGTGTGATCATTGTCTTCTCTTTTCATTGTTTTGAACTTTGTATGCTCAAAGCAGACATTGCTGATAGGCAATCAGGCTGGGAGCTGTACTTAGTATGTGTGAGTGAAATGACTGGCCTTACTGCTGTACTTCTGACTTGCTTTGCAAGAGTGACGTGCATTAGAGTGAAGTAAGATCAACCACAAACTCTGAACTTTGGCTATTGCTTATGTGAAAAAAATGCATATATTAATAACAGTGTTGTCTTTTATCCTTTTTTTGTCTTTTAGCCTTGCAAGATCAATCAGATACTGTGGATAGAGTGGGCTGTAGTGATTAGGGCTATGTTTGAATGAAGCAACTGGCCCTACTATTTACTGTGGTAATTCCAGCTTTGAAAGACTGTAATAGTTGTCTGTATTTTCAAATGCATGCAATCTAATTGTCAAATGTATGAGTCATTCTTAATGTATGTTATTTCATATCTGTCCGTGCTCAGACTGAATGTCTCTTTAAAATTGTTTGTAATACATTACAGCTTTTCTCCCCGCTTGGACAAATACTAAAAACATTTGTTTGACTAAAGACAGTTGGACAAACTTGGGTAAACAAAAGTAAAATAAATAAAATGAAATGTGTATTTGTATAAGGTGAGCTGGCACACATAAGTTGTGACTAATGTTTCTATGAACTAAATTAAATTAATGCAATTATGTTAATTGTCAGGGCCAAAGGTACTTTTCTTCAGTAATGGGGAGTGAGTTTGTTTGCGAATGAAATGGGTTGACTGGCCCTGCTGTTTACTGTTGTACCTCTTGTTTTTCAAAATTACTGTGTATTTTGGTAAAGGCAGCTGTCATAAAAGCTTATGTCCCTGTCTCTCAGAACCACTGGCACATTAGGCATTGTAGTGACCTTGAGTTATGAATAATAAATTAAGATAGTACAGTGGGATTTCCAAATCTCATTTTTCACTTGGCATTGTACAAAATGCAGATTACCTGATACAGCATGATGTATGTTTACTACATCATGTCTACTCATAATAGCTTCATGCAGTCAAGACCAACAAATGTTTAGATTTTGTGCTGTTATAGCATAACCTAAACATTTCATTAGATCTGAAATGTGATTTAGTCTAGTATTTGGTAGACTATTCAGCATGTGCAATAGTGATTGAGCAGTTATTTTATATAAAATGGTAAGCACAGTCAGTATTGATCCAACTGTACCTTGTGAAACTAACCTCACCCCTGTCTAGTTGGCCCCACCCCTTTCTAGTTGACTCCACCCATTCAGCTGCCAGAGTCTAATTCTTGTCCCAGTCTGCATTTGCTTATGTGTGTGCAGGCATTGTGCAGTTTTTAACTTTTAAATTATTCTGAACAGCATACTGGCCATTCTGGATTTGATGATTGCTAATCTGTTGTCTTGCACTACCTGTTGGCTGTAGTTAATGTGCTTATGTAGCACCTTATGGATAGTTTTGCTAGCGTTGCCTATTCTGAGTTGCAGAACTGATAAGAAGGGATGGTGAGAGGAATCTAGTGCAGTCATTAATAAATAAAAACAATACACTGGTCCAAAAACTGAACCCAATGGTAAACAAGATTGAAAGGTAACACAGTTGAAGAAGCTTTTATCAGAAAAGACACTGCATATTTCCATCAGATAAGCAGTCCTTGAACCATGTTAACGGTCTATCACCAAAATGTAAATTTTGATTTTTTTAAAGCAGAAGTGGATAATTTGCAGTTTTAAATGCTTTTCTAAATCAACAAAAAGTGATCCAGTAATTAATTTCTTTTGCATATTTGTGTGGATTACATCAGTTATGGAACAAATTGCCATTACGTGTTAAAATCACTGTAGAATCCATATTGGACCAGATAAAGGACATTTTCATAGTATGGACCAATCGCATAGATGACTGCTTTTTTTAATATTTTCACAAAGTAGGAAATGATTGGCTACTGCTCTATAGACCTGAATAGAAGAGGAAGGTAATTATTAGGAATTGGACTATGATGACTGTGATGGTAAACTTCAAATATGGAAGAACTGTGTCTGATATAAGTGAAATGTTCATTCTAAGAAAGTAAAAGTGTAAGGTTGAAATTTTATGACAACAAGGTTTCCATAAATATCTAAATGTTTCCTTATCACACTAGTAGAGATAGCTTTATTATAAATTAAAGTGGTACTGGTGAGCATGAGGGGCTAAAAATTATATTCCGATGACAGGCATTGGGAATACATGTGAAACAATTTGAAGGGGATACTGTGGATGTGTAGTCTTTTGTTATATTGTCCAGAGATCTATCATGCAGGGTTGTTTGTGCTTACTGGAATTAGAATATAGGCTTGTGACTTCCTTTATTGCCTTCCAAAAAAGTTCAGCTTGAAGGCAATGATATCTGTTTTTAAATTATTACTGTAATTCTGCAGGTTCTGTGGTTAGAAAGGAGGGGCTGATTAATGTAGGTATTTTGGCAGCTTTCCACAGGTGCCATGCTTTGCCTCAGTTCTCATTTGTTCCATAATATGTATGGTAAGCCAGGGATAAGTTGTCTCTTTTAAGTCATCTGACCGTTTGGGAAGATATTATTGACTACCAAGTTGATGCAGGCTGTACAGTAAATTCAGAACAGCTATGAGGATTCTTTCATTTAATATTTGAACCTTTTTTAGTCTATCTAGTTCTTTTATAAGAATAGTGTTAAAAGTGTTATTTATTTATTTGTTTATTCATGGTTTTTAACCAGGCAAGTGTGATGGTCCTGGGATCTTTTCACATCTTGACCTGAGTGAAAATGAATAATTTTTTTACAAGGAAGTATGGATCAGTACAACAGAGTTACAAATCAAAATGCATCATACATCAGATATATACTCAGTAGACTTTAGGTAGATATAGAAATATAGTACACAGCAAACAGAGCATATTTCTATATATAAAAAAAACAGAAAACAAAATATACATAAACCACATACATTGGGGAATAGCACAGATTTTTCTTTTATCCACATTATAATTTTGATGTATTTTTTAAGTAGCTGTTTAATAATAATTACAAAACGGTTCAGCTACTTGTTTGGGTGAACTGGAGGAAGTTAACCATGGTTATCAAAACAGTGGCATTAAGAATTTTCATTAGCTTGTCTTAAGGGCAGTATGAAATTCACTAAGGAATGAAATGTTCCATATTTATTTAGGGACTTTACTTCTGTGTGTTGCAGCAAGCTTGGTAAACATTTTCTGCTGTAGATAGGGTACACTAAAGGTTTAATTAGATTTACGGAGTTGATTCTTAATGTTATTTCTCAGTTAGTAGTTTGTGCCTTTGAATATATAGGAATATAGTAAGTAGCACACAGATGGTGCTTTTCAGTAGTTTAAAGGTGTGTTTAAGAGAAATATAGGTTGACTTTGTACTGGAAGCCATTTTGATTTTTGGATTGTGAGATACTGATGTTCATATTGTTGGGTGTTTTGTTCTCCGTCTCTTAGAATATGTTTAGATTCTGCTTGGAACTGAGTGCAAGAAAGGGGATAAAGTACTCCAGCATAGGCAATATAACTCCTTTGGCCATCTCTTGTCTAGATGTTTCCCTGGTAAAGAAGTGGGATATTTTGCAGGGTACCTTTAGTTATGCCAGCACTTTTTGGCTCTGCATTTCAATGGGCAGTATAAAAGAAAGTATTTCTAGAAAATACATCCCTTCACTGGAGATATGCTTGTTGTTTTGCCAAGTGATACTGATGGGACAGTGGTTACACCATGTATCTGGTAGAACTACTCTCTATTAACTTCCAAGGAGTATTGTTTAATAGTCTATCAATGAGTGAGCAGTTTTCATTTACTTGATTTGTTCTATCTGACAATGATAGGTTGTGTTTGTGAAAGAAGAAGATGAATTGGTCAAGTTGTTGGCTTGATGGACTTAACCAGTTCAGGTTAAAGACTCCCATAATAACACATTATTTCAGGATAACTGCATGACAGAGAGGAAACACCAATTGAATAACCTCAATGGACAGTGTGTTTTGGGAGGATGGAATGTTGCCCAAATCTAGGGATAATTTGTTATGACCTCCCATGAGAATCTGCATGACTAATGAGCTGGGGCATCATCACATTTGGTATTACACCTATTTACAAGTTTGTCTTATGCATTGTTGTTGATTTTAACTTGAGGAAGTGTGCCACCTAATCATTTTTCAGCATTATTAAACATTTTATCTCAAACAAACATTGCACAGTTTTTACGATTAATGAAGTACTGGAGTTTTAAAAAAGGCATTGTGGTACCCTCTGAGGTGGTGCAACCTTGAAGGGAGGAAGAATAAGTATCAGGGGTGTCAAATGATCACCCCACCCCACACCATGGTGGTTCAAGAAATAGTATTGATTTAATGTTTGTAGAAGTGCTTGTGATTTTTCACTCCAAAACTGTTCTGTGTGGCTACTGTGCTTTAGATATCTTTAGCTTCAGACTTTAGGTCATGAGTATTCTGCAGTTACAATAAGATGTGGTTCAGTCTTGCATGTCTGGACCCCATTTATATACCAGCACTCACAGCCAGCAGCATTACATTTTATATTTGTATGGGTAATTTGTAGTGAATTTAGTAGATGGTCTTTCTCCACAGTGTTATCTTCAGTGACCACTACTGAGCTCCTTTATTGTCCGCATGTCATTTTGCCGGTGTTGCAATCGGCTCTTTGTGTTTTCTGACTCAGTAGTCTCACTCGTCATGCAGCCTCATGCCTGATTCCATTCTGTGCATCATTTAGTTCCACAAACCCCTTCTGTTAATACCACTACCACCACAATGAAGTTACAGGATGCACAGGCTGCTGTGCTGTTTGTCCTCCCTTTGCAGGAGCATCCATCCCCCTAAGTATTGTGGGAGCCTTTTAAATGAATGACATAGTGAGTCACTGCTCACAGCACATTTCACTTCACTCTGTAGCACACTCAGCACAACAGATGCACAGCTCTTTTAATGAATCACAAATTTTCTGCACTGCGGCAGAGGTGCCCTGCATCTTATGTCCAGTTTGCATGTATAGGCTGCCTATAAATCTGACTTCCCATATTATTATTTTTATACCTTGAGTCATATCTAATCATATATGTACCTGCACACTCTGCTCTCACCCTTTGACACATCACTCATGCAGCTCTATAAGCATGCAATCTGTGAAGTCTTATACTTCTGGGTGCTATTATATAGGGGAGACCATTTCATTTAAATAAACTCTGTTTTGTTCCCTTTTATGTATCAGCAGTATACCGCTGTGTCTCATATAGATACAGTATACTAAACTTTAATGCACTATAAGTCCTTTCTGAATCTGTGTAACTCACATGCACAGTATGTCATCTGTTACATAGTGACTGATGAATCACTGAATCACATTTAAGAGTATCTTAAATTCATTTTTATAGATGATAAAGCCATGTTTTCACTTTTGTATACTCTATGAACATTGTGCAATCTGTAGTTTGTTTGTTCTCCCTCTTAGTCTGGTTTGTTGATGAAAAGCATCTTTGGACCAGACCATCCAATGAATTATCAATTGCTCAAATACAAAATCAAATAAACATAAATATCCATGCTCTGTATAGCTCTAAATATATATCTTTCTTCGAGAGTTATGCTATTTCATTTATATTTATTTATAATTTAGTTTACCATAATGGTCTTATCTGACAGTTATTCAAACTTATTATGTCTAACACCATTACTAAACAGTGAACTGGATTCAATAAACCTTACGTGGCTCTCTCATACTGTGTTTATCTCAGGGAATATTGCACACATGATAGCACACCAATTCATATTCATGTACAGCCACTCAAACCAGGTAAACATCATGCATAAGCAACTGAATTATAGCCTAATCAACCAATCCAAGATGGTGGGGCTATTCAGCAAATTATAAAGCAATCATGTACATTTTATGTAGCAATGTGCCCTGTACTACGAAACCTTTTGGAATGCAGCCACAAAAACTACACTGGAAAGAAAGAATGTTAGGGTCTGCTGCAGCTCTTGTTCATATGCATGTGCAACAGGTTCATATCTGTGGTTTTGCTGCTGCTGCTGATAGACATAGGGCAAGAAGGAGTAGGCTGTTTAGACCCCATTTAACTTTTCATGGTCTGCATGAAGTGGAAATAGTAGAGTGCTACAGGGTGGATAGAGATACACTCCAGAAACTCTGCAACCTCTGGTGACCTCACCTTAGACTAAGGGCAAACTGAGGGTAACCAAACTGGGGAGACCAAGGGGTGTGTGTACCACATAGAATTTTAATTACAGGAACCTTTTGGGGATGCACAGGGGACATTCTTGGACAAACACATGAATAGCACATAGTAATGTATGTTTTCCAAAGAATAATCAGTCTGTGCACCCATTGTCATCATGAAGCACTTGAAACACACTTCCCATTTAAAAGAGAAAGGTAGATTGCTCCCCCCACAACCTCCAACACACAAAAAAAGCTTCTGTACAAATATCCATTCTGTTAACATTCCTACACTCAAGACTACAGTTCTGTCATTGATTACTGGATGACAGTTATCATTGCTAGTCAAGAAGGCAAAGTAGAATGCCAGTTTACTGTGCCCACCACTGTTGTGCAGTCACCCTAGGACATCTGAGAAGCCGAACACCACTGTCACCTACATGTAAAATCCCTTGCATTGGATAAAAAACACAATACTATTGTCTCCAATGCCAGATGAGATTGTAAAAGCAAATGGTAACAACATACTGTGCTGTAAGCACAAGCTTCCCATCTCACAGATGTAAAGCACTACAAGAACTGTCTGTACCAACAGTGAAGTATAAGAAGTGCATACAGATGAACACTTTTATTTTTCTACTGTCTATATAAACACATTCTTACTGTTAGAATGCAAATCCATGTAATGGATGTAATTCCAAAGACATGCATCTGGGCGTTTCTCCTCAGGCCTCTGCTGAAAATGGGCTTTTTCCCAGTTAGACTTTCCCAGTAAACACATGTTAAATAAATAAATAAATAAATAAATAAATAAATAAATGTACTTGAATAAGAGAAACACAATTTAGCAAAATTTGTGCTTCTTTGCAGAAAAATCTCCTTCAAATAAATAGCAGTCACAGACTTCTGTGTCTCAAAACAGTCTCCTCACCTTCAGGTTTCCTAGCTACACAATTACCTTTTTATACCATAGATGCAGCTGTCTGAGAACTCTGCTGATGCAAATGAGATGTGAACTCATTAGAATTGCTGAATACCAAACTTTTGACTTCATGTATCACATGTAAACATAGTGCAGCTTCTACACCATTGTTAGGTGCTAATGGCCTGCAATTGCGAATGATTAGTCTAACTAAAGCAAAACACAGTAATTCAGTAACACCCTAACCTGAAGTGGGTGTGTCAGTGAGGATACACTTGCAAAGTGTTTAACTAACTGCAGTAAGCTTTCAAACAAAACCAAACACCCACAGGTACTGTATATTTCTTTGGCATAATAGCAGTTTCCTGCCTTTGCTGAAAACTGTTCACTGTCATGTATTTGTATTCCACCTTGAAAGAAAAATATATATGCACCAGGCATACCTCTCAACTGTCTAGATTTTCACAGAATGGCCAGATGTTTGCTCATATTTATAGTATGTTCTTCATAAAATCAGTAGTTTTCTAGCAAATTTCTGAGATGATCTGCGGATTAAAGTCACTAAATAATGACATGCATTTGTGGTTTAGACTCCATATCCTTCAGAAAATGTATGCTAACACAAATCCTGTTATTCTACCAACTGTCTAAGTTTATAAGAGCAATATTTAAAATGTGTCCCTATTTATGTCAGGCTTTGTCCAGATTTATTGTGCTAAGAGGTTGAGAGGCATGCACTGGAAATTTCATGTTTGTTAGTAAAGCAAAGATAAGGGAAGGATTCTCAGAATACAAAAAGAAAACAGAGCTGCAGTTTTGAAAACATATTTATTAAATATTTATAAATATTTGTGCACTCACTCATTCCACAATATATGTTCATAGTCAAATAGGTTATAGGATGTTACTAGGCTATTGACTTGAGGGTCTTCATAAGCCTAGCTGTTAAATTCCAATATAATACTAGATGAGAGATATCATCTATGCTGAAGGTTACAATCTTGGAGAAAAGGGAAACAATTTAATATTTGTTTTTTCAAGCTGGTGCAACCTCAGATTTTGTATGGGGTATGGAGGTGAGGTGGGAGAACTAAAAATTTAATTAGATTTACAGACACTACATTTTTCTACTGACAATTTACCATGTGGCAGTATAAAATTATGCAGTATAAAGTGAATGGTAAAAATAAGTTCAGGAGGTCTTACTAGACCCACTAATTGTACGACTCTAACTTCTAGATAGCATCGCGTAACTTAGAACTCCACAAAATATATACACGTCTATGACATTTTTTGAGAACAATAAAAGGTATACTAACATATGCCAATCTGTGTGTGGAGAATAAGCAGATTAATGTGCCTTGGCTGGCATTAGGAAAATGGACCAGGCAACAGAAAGATAAACTGCATGCAAATAACAGCAGAAAATGCTGCATGAATGACATTTATAGTCTGACATAAGGTGTAGCACAGATACTACAAAACATGCTAGCATCTGGGTAGAACTAATGAATGTTATCATGGTCAGCAACCTTCTACATCCTTAATGTCCTGCGGATGGGGACACATATATCAGTGATATGTGTAGATGAAGGTGGACTTTGAACCTCATTTAGTGCTGATTCAATTTATGGTAACATCTCTCTGACTGATGACTTCTCTATGCATCTCTCTTAGGACATTTCACTGAACAGTTCCCTAGGTACCTGAATCATTATAATCATTATGTCTTAACCCCTGACAATCACTTTATGAGACTCAACATTCATGTTGAGCACATGTTGCTTGTTTCTTCTCAACAGACTGCCATCTTAAATTTTCATAACTAACAATCTTGGTTGCTCATATTTACACAAACACCTGTAGCTGGCTGCTTCTCATGACCATTCTGTTGAATTCCCATCTAATCTACCTTCTAAACAGAACAAACCTTGCTTTATCAATTTTAACAAAACCTTGGTCTTGAGTGATTCTGATTGAGCCTCGCTTATATCTCTTGTACCTGATTTTTATTTTTGTGAGTCAGTACTGAAATACCTACAGGAATTCTCCCTTTCAATCTATGATCCCTTAATAACTGAGTAAGCAACATATCAGAATTATGTAGTTGAGCACTGATAAAGTATTGCTGCATTCTGTCAGTGCTGCATGACTTTCACTGTTACTCCTCTGTGACTCAACAGCCTTATAGTTAGAATTGTTCCCCCAACTTAACCATTTCACTGTAAATAATTATGACTTGAAGCAATGCATTACCATTTTATTTCTCTGAAAAGCTCTTAAATTCCTCACTTGGATACTGTAAAACACTGTCTGATATGATAATATCAGGAATAACATGCCCTACAAAAACAGTTTGCTATAGACCTTGACTTGTACCAACACTTAACTTCACAATTTCAGGAACCTTCATTAACACGTATCAGGAAAATATTGTCTTGATACTGAAATAAATCTATGCAAACCTCAACCCTTCTAACTAAGACATCATTGTTTTAATTGAGTTATTATTGTGTTAGTATTGTACAGTTCTGAACTATGTGCTCTAGATACACAAAATGTGTTACCAAAACAACTAATAATATGTGCTTTCTTTGTACTCAACTATTCACAAATAAGACTTATAGATTCTTTCCAATGTCTTTTAACGTTGGATATGGAACGATCAATTTGTCTATATTGAACAAGTTTGCTATGCATAACCTATTATCTTTAAATGAAATCAAGGTTGATTTCTTTCTCAAAGGCACATTTTTAGCTCTTGCTATCCCTTCATTTTTAACATTTCCATCAGTAGATCTTCCTCACTGCATTGTTGAAACTCATAGCTCCTTTTCTATCATTGATAATTGTGGTGTGGGAGAGTAAGCTCCTTGATAATCTGCAAGCAGGACCTCTTTTGGTCCTCTCAATAAGAAAGACTAAAGAAATCCACTATAGGTACCTGGCTTCCTGGTACATAATTATCTCTCAATTACATAACTGTAGCATTGGAAGTATTCTATGCAACACTCTGTATTGCTAAATCACAGCTGCTCATGCCTACAATACTCCAACAATTAATAATAAAAACTGCTACTCTATCTGACAAACTCCATTACTCAATGTAGATGTGTAA
This sequence comes from Protopterus annectens, assembly GCF_019279795.1. Taxonomy (NCBI): domain Eukaryota; kingdom Metazoa; phylum Chordata; order Ceratodontiformes; family Protopteridae; genus Protopterus; species Protopterus annectens. Next base: position 293,174,762 of record NC_056745.1, read on the forward strand.
TGTATGTAAATAACTTATACTTCTTCTTTCGGCTTTTTCCCGGTTAGGGGTTGCCACAGCAGATCACCTGTCTGCTCATGATTGGCAGTGGAGTTTTACAGTGTTGAGTTGCCAGCTCAGAGCCCAACCTTCCACAGAGGGCACACACATGCATACACTCACGTCTAGGGTCAATTTAGAGTGTCCAATCCACCTACAGCATGTCTTTGGGATGTGGGAGGAAACCAGAGCACCTGGAGTAAACCCATGTGACCACAAGGAGGACATGCAGACTCCACATAGAAGGCACCCCAGCCGAGGATCGAACCGGAGAACCTCTTGCTGTAAGGCAACAGCGCTAACCACTGCACCACCATGGCTACCCTATGTAAGTAACTTATACTGCTGTGCTCATATTACTTACATGCATTGTGACTGTATATACTCTGTATTGTGTGTTTTTTTGAATGCACTATTGATGTAAGTGGAGCTTTTCTCCCCAGGCCTCCACTGAAAATGGGCTCACCTAGGCCCAGTGGACTTTCCCAGTTAACAAATGCAATAAATAAATAAATACACATTGATATTGCCTTGTAAAACAATTGCTTGAAAATATCCTGCAATATTTTATGGACTATCAACATAAACTTCTCTTCCTTAATTATACTGATAAACATTTTGCAGCTATACACAGATGCAAACAATTCCTATTCAGTATTAGCATATGTTTTCTGTCAATCATTAAATGATCTTAAACAATATGCAACTGATAATTATTCTTGCATAATCACAGTACTGTACCATGTGATTTGCATTGTCTTGTTTATATCAAAATGCTTCAGTGTAGGTGGTCTAGTAACCATTTCTGTAATTTAAAATTCTTTCTTACTTTTCATTCCACTGCCGTTCCCCGACTTGTTCTAGTAATGTCCTTGTATATCAATTATGTCAGAAAGATTCAAATAAATGCTTCAAGGTATAACAACATGCCTTGAAATCTGATAAGAGCCTATTTATCATTTAGTTGCTACAGGTGAAACAGCATTGAACCTTTAATATAGCTTAGTTCTCTAACTCCAAGTTTTCCTTTTTGGTCATATTGTCTTATTCTATTCAGTAACTGAACCAGTCTTTTATCATTCTCGTCTCTAGTCACATACCAAGCCAGTTCAGCATCAGTAATGTTAACCACATTGCTAAGCGTTCCTTTATTTATACAATATGTATATAAAGAACTTCCAGTTCTAATAAAATACCAAATGGATGTATCAGGATCTATAACTTGCTATAGGTGTATTAAATATACACAGTTTTGGATCATCCTCATTTGGCCTGATTTTCCAAAATCCATGGTTAGCATCATGTACTTCAGCAATAACCTTTTTTATAGATCAAAGTGGAGAATGTTATTTCTTTATAACATTATTCAGGTCTTGCTGATCTTTGTACATGCAAATCATGGCAGGTATAACCTGCAGTAATCCTACTATACATTCAGTCAGCAGGGCCAGTTACCTTCATAACTATGTCCATACTTTCCAATCTGTGTAACTGTTTTTTCAATTTTAACTGTCAATGTTATTGGAACTTTCACTGGAGCATGCACGATTGGTAATATGGCTGGATCTATCTGAATTAGATACAGTCATGTGAAGCACCCCAGACTATTAAATAAATCTTTATAGTTGTGAGGCAAATCATAATTCCTCACATTACATCAAAAAATTATTTTCACCATTCAAAGCTTTACATCAAAAAAATGTTTTCATCATGCAAAGCTTTTGGCAGGTCTTATAACCCGGTATTGAATACATTTCTCTTCCTACTATTTATGAAAATAAATATATTTGTATACATAAATTCATAAGTAGGCAAGTTCTGATCTAGTAGCAACAAGCAATGCTAAGTACATAATTTGCATATGGACAATTTCAGCTTATTTTCTTTTGACATTTGAGTTCTATGTATTTGAGCATATAACACAATATGCTTTGCCTACTGCCTAATACAAAATCCATACTCTGCTTATTTTTGACTTTACTGCAGATTGCAGATAAATGTGTATACTGAACCTAGTCAGCCACTGTAGCTAGATAGCACGTGCATATAAGTTACTGAGCACGTGCGAGATCAGTGCCATTTTGTGTAGTAAATCAGCGTGAATGCAAGCTTGAATGAAGATGCACAAGTGTGTTAGAAGTAACAAGTCAGTCCGTAATCATATGAAGTATGTGTACAAGTTACAGCTCCTGATGTGTGTATGTATAATATGACTTATTACAACAAGAATATATCAAAATTTTGCATTGTGGTCACCCAGGTACTGATAAACTAAAAGAAGAGCAAGAGGCATTGTATTTTCACCTTCTATGTCTAAAGATATAGAGAAGGAAACTCTAGCATGTTCAATTTGCAACATGACTAAACGTCATCACCAAAAGAACCGCTTCAGCTACACCAAATTCCTGAATTGCCATGGTCGACTGTTGCTACAGATATTTTCAAATGGAATAGTCAACATTACTTTATGTTAGTAAACTCTTACTCAAATCGGTTAGAAATTGACCTACTTCCTAATTTGATTGTGGATTGTGTCAGTGTGTATATTAAACCTAGTCAGCCACTCTAACCAGACAGCACATGCATATAAGTAACTGACCATGCACAAGATCAGTGCCATTTTGTGTAGTCAGTTCAGTCAGTGTGAATGTGTCTGAATGGAGATGCAAATGTTAGTGTGTTACAAGTAACAAATCGGTCAGTAAGCATATGAAGTATGAAGTATATGTACAAGTTACAGCGTCTGATGTGTGTATGTATAATAAATGACCTGAACGTATACCCAGCCTCAATGCCTCATTTGAATACACAAGACATGTGACACAGATCACTAACTAATCTTGTTTTAATGAATTCTCATTTGAACAGCCTTACACATTTCATATTCTTTCAACAGTTAAAGCATTCACAAATAAATTATTTTCATTGTTCTTTTTCACTCCGTACCTTATTTTTGGTTACAAATTTGTGTCTCATATTTGTACACTTTAGTGAAATTATTTAATCTGACATATCCTGTACATAACTGACACACTGCTGAACATTTAATTTTATCAGACATATATGTAGAGGTGTGCAGAAGATATCAATTATTTATTTTATATGTATTTCACTCTCCTTAAAATTCTCTTTTTGCTAGATTTTTTCCTTGCCTTCATGTGCAGTTTATCATACCTTTAATTTCTTTTTTTCTCAGATTGAAGTAACTTCACTTACTGACCATATGCCCACTGTTTTATTTAGCATGGGATAGGCTTATATTGGCAATCTGCTTCTTATCTGATTATTTTGTATAGCATATACTCTTCTGTCTCATGCTAATAAACCGTGTAACTCAAAAAGCCCACATAGTTTGCTCTGGCTCCTTAATTCAGCAACATAAGCATTAATAATACTTTCCATGGGATGTCGTCTACTTCTGAAGACCTAATAGCAGAATACCGCAGATTTTTTTATCAACTCACAGTAATTCCAAAACTTATTTCGTTTAACTGCTATAATATCTTTTCTGCCGCTCAAAGTGTTTTGTCCCCTGCAACATGTAAAAATATAACAAAGCTACAAGAAAAACCTAGCTAAACTTGAGTTTTAACTGTATGATACCTTAAACTTACTCATGAATATTCAGAAGCCATGTAGCTAAAACATTCAGTGTCCTTAAGGGATTATTTGCATATATCCCATGGGCTTCCATTACAGGAGGTTTAATGCATCACATAGTGAAAACTCTAGCTTGGCTGGGTTTTTCTTATAACTTTACTGAATGGTTTGTCTGGTTGACCTTTTGACCCTTTGATTTGAAGGTTAGTTGGGACATTTTGCAGGTACCCTAATCTTTATGGGCATTGGTAGGGTTTAAAATCCTGTGTTCATGCCAGCTAATCTTATTCCATATTTGAATTGTGCTAGTTAGGGCCAGTAAAAGTCTAAGTACTCAGCCCATGGAAAGTGATGGTTGGCGTTATTGGTTTCAGTATAACCATAATGATTTAGGAAATAAATTCATCTGACATTTAGCTGAAACACTGGGTGTTTTTTAGGGGTCATTTGCATCTATCCTATGAGTCTCCAGTGGAGGATGTTTAAGGGATCACAGAGTGAGAACTCTAGCTCAGTAAGGTGTTTATTGCAGTTTTGCTGAATGGTTTGTCTGTATGACATTTTACCCTTTGGTGTGGAAATATAGCAAACAGTACATTTTCAGGCTTTTGGTTATTCTGCTTGTTGTCACGAATAAAAAGAGATTTTAAAACTACAAGGATTATGTTTAAGATAAAATTCCTTGAAGGGAATTATTTCTTGGAGGTTGTAGTTGAATCATATCACAAGTAATGAATGTAAATTCCTGTACATTGACCCCTTCTAACACTGTGTAGTATTTATGGGTTCTTATTGATAAAAGCATGTGATGGACATTAAAGTTTTTCAGATTTACTGTTCATATTGTTCAATAGTAAGCTAAACCCAAAGCAAATGTCTTACTACAGACTAGCACTTTGATATCTGTAGGGGTGCTAAACGCATGTAAAAAATAATATGTCTTAAAATCTTTGTAACAG
>NC_056745.1:293181859-293226859 GCF_019279795.1 Protopterus annectens
AAGAACAGAGTCCACAGCCTGTCCAGATATGTTACTCTGCATATTGAAATACAAAATGGGAACATACCAATTTTTTTTTTAAAAAGTATTAACCATCAAAGGAAAATGTCTCAGTGCACTACAGAGCTTATCTAAGTTGTTACCAGGAACAAAGATGATGTGCAAAAATGTCCACTAAACTGCATGTAGAGGTGGGTTGAAAAAAATGTGACAGCACTTCATTCATATTGGACTCATTATCAGTTCTGGAATTTTTAAGTCATCTGCATAATGTGGGGATAGAGCCTGTAATATTAAAAACATAAAATTAGATTACAAACAGTGATGAACATGTCATCCTGGTCAGCTGATTTCACTCCTATTGGAAAACTACATGTAATACTTAACTAAAAACGTATAATTATAAACTTATAAAAATGTATAGTTTGACCTATATAATACAGATCACATAGAATCTAAGGCAATAAACTATTGTATTGTTTGGGCTATATACCATTACCATTCCCCAACACCTCAGCATGTACCCAGCAATCTATAATACTTGGTGAATTCTTATTATAGATTTTTAGGCTATAATTCAAACCTGTGTCCTACATCTTATTAGCCCTTATTATGTACCTAATACTTTCTCAGAATATGTGCAATTCCTTCCACACACAGGACATAATGTGTCACAAAATATACTTCATTCCTTCCCAGAGCAGAACTTCTCTGCTTACTGTATTTCATTCTTCTCACAGTCATTCTTGGTTTGATTGTTGTCAAACAAAAACTGTTCCTTGTTATAGCCCCTGTCCTTCGACCTGCTCTCTCTATCCAATGCAACACTTTGAAAATCATCTTTTTATTAGCATAAATGATTTCTTAAGATGTCTCCAAAACTAGTGACTCTGTTAGATGTGATTCATGAGAAAAAAGGTCACAGAGAAATGAATGTAATACCATGGACCTTTTAATGTTGTACAAGTCCTAGTGTTAGAGATATAACTTAGCGTCCAAATACTCAGTGCTTTGTTTATTATATGTGAAAGATATCCCAACGCTATTTCTTTATATCCTATTAAAATCAATAAATTCTTCTCATTACAATTGGCCAAGAAAAATAAGTACTGTATATATAATTTATTGAAAAAAATGTTTTCCATAAAATACACATTCTCATACCTGACATCATACCCAATTTTTCCCATGAATAGGTCAGCATAAATGGAGGTGGGGAGAATCTTGCCCCATTATTTTACCCTCTACTTTTTTTTAAATTATCCATAAAAATAAAAACAATTATTATTCAAACAAAATGCTGTCACTTTAATGCTTCATCCTTCATCTGAATATCCTTCAGGAAATTAGGTACAGTCCTTAGACCTAACTCATGCCATATAGAGGAGGTATAAGCTACTTGCATCTACCGTTACAAAACCAAAGATCTGTTGTCATTGGGTAGTTTTTAAATATGATGTATCTTTTTAACATAAGAACTCACCTTCAGTACATTTGGTTGCAAAATATATCTCTCCTGATCCCCATATATGAAATTACAGGGCTTCCCAGGGGTGTTTTAATATTTTTATGAATACACAGATCTGAAAGCTATACAATTAGGTTTACATGGCATAATGGATGGAATGATACAAAAACAAATCATTACATAATGTATGGTTGAAAAATTAATGGTGTTGAGACCTAGGCTTTATGCTTTGCTAAAAGTTCATAAAAATACCAGGACCCCTAGTAAGAGTATAAGGATTCCTTTACCAATAACCTTTAGCTATAGCTACTATTGCCGCATGGCATTGATTCAGTGGCACAGTTCAATTTGAGACTTTATCCTGCTTTGAAGAATGCTTACACGAAGATTGGAGAACAACATCTGGTCAAGCCATAAGTGTAGATACTTAATATGTTACTAGGACTGGCCAAGGCACACACAACTATAAAAAGCTTCCTTAAACATGGGAGTATAAAAGTAGGAATGCTCTGAAATGTTTCTCTTGCAATGCTCATAGGATTTTTGTACCTTAAATGAAGTATTATTTACTTCAGTATCTGGCAATCTGAGAAGTATTTTTTTAGTTCGAAGAATGGGGTCACAGCCTCCCAAAGCCCCAAGTCTGGGCAACTATCTGTAGTACTATCTAGGATCATATGGAACCTTACCTACACTTATGGTGAGCAGTGCCTGAGAACCACTGGTGCAGTTTACTTAGGTCAGTCTCAAGAATTTTCAGAATATGACCTGAAGAGGTTCATGAGCAGATGACAACCAAGTCAACAGCATAAGAAACAGGGTTAAAAAAAAGTTTCAAGCACCAAGACTTGTGGAAGTATAGGGTAGTTATGAATGTCCCAATATTCACCATGATGACTTGATGTGAGGAATACCTATGAACTACTGACAAGGGTCATCAGAAAGTCCAGTCACACCCAGGATTTGCTGCTGATTAAACGAAATAAAGTCATAGGACACATCAATGAAAATCACCACACTGAGTTTACCATCGTCCATATCTAAAAGAATGTGGTCAGTTAATGCTGAAGAGTACATATTATACTATGGCCATCCCTGAAGGGATGCTGCAGTTCAAAGAAATCCATACATAATAAAATAATGATAGATCTGCTTGCAAACCCCCTTTCTATAGTATGTCAAAGAAAGGTCAAAACAGGGAAATGGGTTGGAAATCTGCTGAGGATGTGACTTTAGTCATCTTAGTGATATGAATGGTGTTTCCTTCCATATGCTATCCATTATTTCTTTGATTAAGCATACATTAAAGACATATTGTAAATGTTAAAGATAAAAACAAAAAAAACACCAGCAACAAAGATGAACGGACTAAATTCAACTGCAATGAAAACAATAAATCCAATAATGTATTCAGTCCGAAACATGGCCAGGGTATAAAATAAAATACATTTATTTAATAAGGTGAGCGCTTTCATGAGTACCAAGCTCGCTTCTTCAGACCATTACGATAAAACATATTGTAAATGTGAAACTATTAAGAGGGAGCACACATTTTAGGAATGAGAGATGAATAAGGTAAAACTCAGAGGGTCCTGTATCAGGATGGAGTTAAACAAGTTTCAAACTAGCTTCAGTATAATTCACTGAAAGAAGAATGAACAAAAATGATTAGCTAGAGAGTTCTGAGTACTGTACAAAGGGAGTGGGATGCTGGCAGGCAAGTTAGGATTAGAAACAAATAAAAATCAAGTGCCTAATTTCACAGGGTCACATGCCACAGTAGAGGTTGAAAGTAAATGTGCACTTTAACTTTTAATTAGGAGGTTGCTAATCTTTATCAGAAACATTCAGGGGTACAGAGCAGCCCTGTCTGCTTCTGCAACAAATATGCAGTTTTCTAGTAAGGCATATTTTTTTTTTACAAGAATAGAAAATGTAATGTAAGGGAAGATGGAGTCAACCAGCCCAGTGTTTTTTTTTATTTCAAGTGGCTCAAATGGAGCCATGTAGCCTCATGAGCAATTTGTTCTTAAGTCATTCATTTCTGGTGCTCAGTATTAACCATCCCCTGGATTTAATAAACTCCGTGCAGGAATAGTGCTATTCCTGCATGGAGTGAACCATGTCCATTTACCCTTAGCTTTAGCAGTGCACCTTGCATATTCATGAAAGCACACTGCTGCTAAGGCTAAATGGACACGAACACTATTGAGTGCAGGGGGTGTGTTTAGGTATTGCACATATATCTGACACGCCCCCTGTAATCAGAAAGTACCGTATGGCACTTTTTAAAAGTATTTCAGTGTCTGTGGACACTGAACTGGTGCCATCATCATTATGCTGACTTAAAGCATAGGAAGGGGGAGATCTTGGCCCATTGGATCCAAGATGCTCGGGACCAGCATGCTCCAGCAGTTTGTAAGCATCCCAGATATAGCTTTACCAAATTCTAGCCTCAGTATGTGATAGACAGGTATGCATAATGTTTGTTTCTCACCCTTACAGCTGCAGAAGAGAGGGCTATGGACATTGAGGCCCATGCTGACAGACTGACAAGGATGTGCTGACAGGCTGGTGAGTACAGATCTACCTTTCAGTATATAGTGAAATAAATAATAAGGAGTAAATTGTTTACTGTGTTCTGTGTGTAATGATTAAATAAAAGTTTGCCAGACTAATAGTCAGCCACAGCATATGCAGTAGTAAAGCACTGTGTCATATAACTACAATAAAAACCTAAACTACCAACTGCTGTGTTTATTCCAGTATATTGGTGTAAAAATAGAATGTGTACAGGTTCTGCACAGAAAATATGGGTTTGACACCATGAATTAACAGAGGTTGTTCTGAAAAACAGCTAGTATGGAAATAGTAGCATGTGGAGCTGTAAATCAAGATATAAATGAAACATGACTTATGTTATGCACCAAGATTTGAACCCTGAATACTAATGTCAAATATATAATAGTGTGTCCCCTGCTGCATTGCCTTGTGTTAACCTTTGTTTTATAGATCGTATAGTTTCAAAGGATTACTACACAGTACAGTAACTATCTGTCATGCATGAATCTCAAGATTACAAGGTCAGACTGTCTAACCCACAGAGTATTAGGCAGAAAACAGGCAAACAAGAGACAGCAGTTCCCCAGTAGCCCAGTGTGATGCAAAACAGCCTTGTAGTTAATTTTAGCACATCCAAACTGGGTTCAAATCCAGGAAGTGGTACTGAAATATGTATATATATATATATATATATATATATATATATATATATATATATATATATACATACACATGTATATCTGGAATATTTGTAGAAACAGTCAGATAGTGGTAAGCAATAATTTCTCCACAGGTCTTACAGGTAATGAAATGTTTGGAGAAGCTGTTTGTAGGGTATAACAATACACCGTGTACAACTGTCCCACTGTCCAACCCCATGCCTGCAAATGACAGCAGGATAGGTGCATACACCACATCCTCTTCCAGATACATGTCTCGCAAGTCTCATGCTGTCATGGCTAGTGGTCACTGCTGCCAATCACCTTAGACACAGATAGAAATCCAGGTAAACTATGCTAGTAGCAGACTCAGACAATATAATTGCAGGGTACCCCTTCTTTTTCAAGTATGTAACCCTAAGCCCCCCTCCAATAAAGTAGCCACAGTTTACCCAGTCTTCCCCATACCATTACAGGTTGACAGTCTAACAGGTGTATATGTGCCACAGAAGCTATGGGCCATAGGTAGATGTAAAGTGAAGGCAAACCTGTAGAGTATTGAGCAGCACTGTTGTGAAAAATAGAAGCGGTTACAGTTGTTAATGGACTTTTTATTCTCTCCCCCACTCGTCATCTGCATCAATAATTATTATTCATATAGTATGAGTATGTTGTTCTCAAAACCTATTGCTGGTACATGTGTCCTGTTATTGTTCATATATTTCATTGGTTGCATATTAACATACCTTGTTTAAATACCATTATTGGTGTCCTGTTGCCGTCAATGTAACTTGCATGTTGCTAAAATGCTTACTGTTGTTCCATTTATACATGTGCTCTGTTTGCTATGCAACTGTTTCACATCTGTTGGTTTGGGTTAATGGGAACACCCATGCATGCTGTTATAACTAATTTTGCAATGTGTTGTCCATGACTAGCCAATATATCTGGGAAAAATACAACACCATAGCACATTTGAGAAGGCAGATCCCGGCAGATTCACCTGTCCCACTCCATCTTGCTGTGGCACCAGGCCCCAGCACATCTTGGACCTAAGCTGGAACATCCTCCTCCGCTGATCCTGCACCACCTTTGGGTGGAACTGCCTCAGGGGATGGGGCCCGTCCACCCCGGGTGTAGGCGCAGACAGTAGCTCGTCACCTGCAGAAAGCTCCGGGGTATGGTGCACAGCATCATCCACTCCAAGTTGGGTGAGCAGTTGGGCCAGATGGAGGACTTCCTGGTGCACCTCCAGGGGCAGGCTGCCACTCTTATCCAGCCCCCAGCACAGCCACCTTCAAGGCCATGAAGGTGCAGTGATGACTGCCCATGGGTGGGGACCTCATTCCCACTGTATTCATCCGGGGGCTCATGGGCCTCTGATTCATGACCACCCTCCCTGTCCAAGGTGTTTATGTGTCATATACCACTCCTGTCTGCTTGCTTGTGTGTCTTGTCTGTCTGCAAATGCTACCTATACTGCCAAACCTACCTCCTCAAACAAACCTACAGCCCTTCTCCAAAATCCCACTCTCACCTAAAATAAAAAAAAGGGTATCGGTCCCACAAAAAAATCATTGCCCCATACATAGCTCTACAATTTGCCCCCATGTACAGTAAAATTAATCAATCTACCCACAAATTATTCTACAAATGACTGTCGCCAACACCCCTCCCTGTGGGGTGTGAGACTGTAAATTCCAAATTCTACACATTATTCACAACTGTTCCTGCAGAAGAAATGTAGAGCTATGGTCCTTTCCTACACCCATCCTGCACATCCCTAGATGGTTTTCCTAATGTTTTACCCCGGGCTTGCCCCCATTTCACCACTTTCCTTCCACCTTTTTTCTTTCCTTTCCTTTAATTAAAATTAGTGTGGGTGTAAGCAGTGCTAAGTGATGCTAAGAGGGCTTAACCATCTCTTAGCATCGCTTAGCTCCATGCAAAACCACGCAAACTCACCTACAACTGCTTAAAAGTGCCTTAATCACTCTGTCTCCATCAGCCCTTTTTCTTCCCAGCAACAAAATAATCAACTCTGCCAAGTTTCAAACCAGGAATATTGTGCACTACAATCACTAGAACATACCACTACACCATCTGAGCTGTAGGCATCTGTAATGCTTTTACAAACATATCATGCATTCTGGTCATTTAACATTAATGAAAAAAAAAAGTTATCACTTCCAAGTCTTGAACCCAGGACCCTGTGTCCTACAATCACAGCAATATTCCCCTACACCATCAGAGCTGAAGGAATTTGTAGTGTTTTTACAAACATCATGCACTACAGTTATTTAACATAAGGGAAAAATATATATCCATAGTACTCTTACACACACACACACACGCACGCGCGCGCGCGCACACACACACACACACATATATATGTGTGTGTGTGTGTGTGTGTGTGTGTGTGTGTGTGTGTGTATATATATATATATATATATATATATATATATATATATATATATATATATATATATATTTCTCCTATTAACCTGGTGAACTTGGGCATCCTGAGGCAATATAGCAACTGCCTCGTGTACACTGACAACCCTCTTCTCTTGCCTCCCAACACTCAGACTTGTGAGAGATGCACTTGTATATTCAAATTGGAAGCCATGCACTCTCCAGCCAAGACCAGAATAGCTTGTCAAGAGGAGAAGGTCAACACTTGCAACACACCACATGGAATACATAGCCCTCCAGAACACACAGCAGCACTGCCTTCACATAAAAGCACAAACCACACACCCACCTTTGCGGAGGCTCTCAATAAAGATCTACCCAAACAGTAGAGACCTCCAAGGCAGAAAGGCAACCGACCACCTCAACACAACACGAATCACGAGACACATAACTCTCCTAAACAGTGTGCCACTCAACCAAAACCTCTAAGGCAAAACAGCATGCCCACCACACTAGTCATAGGTGACTCGATAATGAGGCACACTGATGTCCCACTCACTTGGTTAAATAAGGAGAAAGTAACAGTCAGCTGCCTGTCAGGCGCCAGGGTCCACCACATAACGCATGCACTCAGGTCCATCAAGAACAGTTACAAATATGACTTTGTCATTGTACATGTGGGTGTAAATGACCTGAGATGTAACTCCCTGGACTACATGAAAAGAGACATGGAGGAGCTCTTGGATTATGTAGCCCAGGGGGGTATGACCATAGTCCTGAGCAGCATCCTACCATCACTCAGAATGATACCACAGTACAAGCAGAAAATAATTGATTTCAACAATTGGCTAAGTTTCTGGTGTCATTCTAAGGGAATCCAGTATCTGTCTGCCTGGGATGGCATGACTGACAGACCTCAATGCTTTGCCAGAGGTGTCGTACATCTGTCACCCCTGGGCTTCTGGATACCAGCCAAGGCTTTTGCCACCCCTATAGTGCCTTTTTTAGGTGGTGTTCCAAAGACCAAATTACAACTGTAACAGCGACAAACAAATGCAATCTGAGAGTCATGCTGCTCAATGCTAGAAGTCTACATCTCAAAATGCACTCACTTGAAGCACTCCTTAAAATGGAAAGCACTGACATTTGTGCTGTAACAGAGACCTGGTTCAAGGCAGCAGAAAACACCCCTGCACTACCAGTCTATAACTCATTCCACACCTTTTGGCCCCAGAAGTTGGACTGAAGCTCCAAAGGAGGTTGTGTTTCCATATTCATAAAGGATGCACACACCTCCAGACTGGTAGCTCAACGTAATGCATCTGAGATATTTCAGGTGCAGCTAACATTGGGTAAGACAGCGATTCAGGTTGTAGCCTGCTATAGGCTCCCAACCATGTCCCAAGACTCACACTCCATGTTCCTAAGCACCCTGGAAAATATTAAGATCCAACCCAACACTCTCATACTGGGCGACTTCAACTACCCTTCCATTAACAGGAAAAACTGCTCATGTACCAATACACTTGCCCAATGCTTTCTAGAATTCATTAATTCCAATGCTCTGGACCAGCTCGTTCTTACCCCCATTAAAAGTAGCACCATCCTTGACCTGGTCATTATTAACATGGGTGACATTTGCTCTGCACCAATAGTCAACTCCTCCCCTGTTAGATCCGACCGCAAACTAATCACCTTGGAAATCCACATCAGTCCAATCCCCCCCCCCCACAAAGGTAACAACCATGAAAAACTTCTCCAATGCTTACTTTAGGCTCCTAAAAATAGAGGTGGTTAACTTTGCGGCACCCATGCAAATGGAGAATAGTTGCATGATTGCAGAATCATACACCAATGTGCTGTACAAACACAGACACAAATGCATGGATCTCACCATACCTAATAGAACCAAAACGCTCTCCTCAAAAAAAAAAAAAGGAAGCCAATCTGGTGGTCCCCTGCCATTAACAAACTCTACAACAGAAGGAGTAAACTGATGCAGAATAAGGTGAAGTTCTAAGACTGGAAAAATCCCTTATCAGCCTCAACATAAGGTTGAGATCCCTCATCAAATCCTCCAAAGCTAGCTATGAAAACAAAACTGCAGCAGATAGTAAAGACAGCCACAAAGCCTTCTATAGTTATGTAAAGAATCCCCACAGCAATACCCAGATTTTCTCTGAGCTACTGCAGAATGATATCTCCTATACCTATCCAACAGGTATTGCCAATATACTGGTTGACAGATTTGGTGCTAACTTTACCCCTCTCTCCCTCCCAAAGGTCCAGTCACAATACCAGTAGATTGCCAGGCACCCAGTATTACTGCTGCACAGGTTAAAACAGCACTGTCCAAGGCCAAGAATACAACTTCTATGCGACCTGGCAATATCCCTGGCTGTGTTCTACATGAACTGCAGAGTGAACTGGCACCTCACCTGTGTGCCCTGTTCAATCACAGCCTCACCTGAAGCTTTGTCCCTACCAAATGGTGCACTGCTGCAGTCATCCCTCTCCACAAAGGAGGAGTGACTACAGACCCAGGGAATTATCACCCAATTAGCCTGACGAGTATGATATACAAAGCTATGGAATGCATCATCATGGACCTAATAAACAAGGATATAGGGAATCTCCAAACTCTGGATCCTACACAGTTTGGTTTTGTGAAGGGTAGATCATGCCTGCTCAACTTGGTCATATTTGAGTCAGTCACCAGAGATGTGGATGAAGGCAAGGTGGTTCATACAGCCTACCTTGATCTGGCCAAGGCCTTTGATACCATTCCCCACTCAGGAATCATAAAAAAACTTACTAAGCTAGGCTTCAACCCATATATCACTAGGTGGGTTGCAAACTTGATCACAGATAGAACCTACAGTGTGAAAGTAGCTGGCTCCAAGTCAGATTGCCAACCAGTCACGAGTGGAGTCCTACAGGGTTCGGTCCTGGGTCCTCTCCTGTTTGCTATGTACTTCTCTGAAGTCCAGGCCAACACGAAGGGACTCTGGCTGATAAAGTTCACAGATGATTGCAAGTTCGGAGCTATTATTAACTCCCTAAGTGATGTTGACATCCTACAGAAAGGCCTCAATGACACCGGTGACTGGTGTCAGAACCATGGCCTTACGCTCAATGCCAAAAAATGTGTCGGCAGTCCCCTTTGGAAAAATCCAGTTCCCTTAAATTACCAGATTGATGGTAGTCCACTGAACACAGAAGGCATTATAAGAGATCTGGGAACACAGGTTGACAGCAACCTCTCTTTTGACCACCACATTGCCACTGTGATCAGAATGTCCTTCTATGTGGCACATCTCATTACTAAGGGTTTTGTATCCAGGAAGAAGGAGGCCATTGTCTCCCTCTACTCTTCCTCATTTGGCCAATCATTGAATACAATGCCCCATTTGTCATGTACCCACTAGACACCTGCAACAACTGGAGAGGCTGCAAAAGTATCTCTCAAAGAGGATCCTAGGCCATAAACACTTGTCCTATGCGGACAGACTCAAAAACTCCAACTATTCTCTGTCTCATATCACCTACTTAGAGGTGATCTCTGCTTGACTTACAAAGTCATGTCTGACCAAGCTCTGTTAGAAATGCTACATCTAAAGAAATCCAAATCCCTCTACACCACATACCCCAGAGACCTCAACCTCATTACCACAATCAACAGAACATGCTGGATGGATAGATTCATAACCCAGAGACTGCCCATGCTATGGAATAGACTTAGCATACATGTCAAGAAGAGCACCTCACTGGCCCTCTTCAAGAGAAATCTTGATGAATGGATGGGAAATAGAAAATCCACCCCGGGGATCACTCCAGTGGCTCTACTCAACAGACACACTAGGAACTAAGGTCAGGTGGCACAATGCCAGGGTAATCCTATGGGCTAGGCGTGTAAAGGCTCCAGGGCCATTACCCTTATATAAACCTATGAACACACACACATATATATATATATATATAGATAGATATAGATATATACAGATTTATAGACATATAGATATAGATAGCCAACCTCTTACTGCAAGACATCTGCAAAAAGCCTGATGAAGTGTGGGTATAAAGGGCAAACAATAGTGGCATCTTTGAAATATGGCTGCTATACGTGTAGAAGTCTTGTAGAGTAGCATGGTTTGATTTAACATATAATTCCTGATAGATTCCAGGTCTGAAACACAAATGAATATCATTATTTACTGATGTCAATGTTCACATCATCCCAGTGATTTATCAGAAACCCACAACTGTTATGAGGAACAGACCAAACATATGAGCCACGGACCTGGACAGTGTCTAGACATCTGGACAGTGGAGAGGTATGACTGCAATCATGTAACAGAAGAGAAAAAACAGCAAGAGCTGCCAACCATTTCACCCAGTACCTTCTGAACCACAATAAGACGAACATGACAATACTTCAAATCAGCTCTGGGGAATTACCCATGTACATCCAAATATATTATGCACTACAGGGATGGAACTGTAGGGAAAAGCAGATATTGGTGTGAAAATGTCCACCCACAACCATTTGCCCCACAGTCACAGCAACATACCAGTACCCCAAATGAACTCTAGAGTTGAACGACTGAACAAACATATCCTTATTGCCAGTCACACACAACACTGACATATACTAGCCCAACTCACAGTCTACTGGGAATCCAGAGGTGTTACAGGACATTTCCCAGTCTGCCCTTACAAATATATACACCTGATGGACTGCCAGCAACTGTAGCAGCATGCACAGTCAGATAGAAAAGGATCTATGACACTCACATCTGTTGCTCTCCTTACTCAGACCAACAAACATTTACACACAGCACACAGCCGCAGTGGTGCAGCGGTAGCATTGTTGCCTCACAGCAAGAGGTTCTCCCATTCATTTCTCGGCTGGAGTGCAGGGAGGTCCTTCTGTGTGGAGTCTGCATGTCCTCCCCGTGATTGGATGGGCATTTGAAAGACATGCGTAAATGGGCGTGCCTTCGCTGAAGGTTGAACGTCGAGCTGGCACCTAGACGTTCATGAAAATCTACTGCCAATCATTAGCAGACCAGAGTTCAGCTGTGGCGAACCCTAACCGAGAAAAGCTGAAAGACAACAACAACAACTGCTACACAGTCTTGGCAGTTGGTTAACAATGGCCAGATATACATAACTGTCAACTGTACAAGTTTCCACAGAATGTCCAGGGTGTGGGACCATATTTATGTTCACTGCTGCATACCACTTCCAGGAGTCTGCTAAGTCACTGGGATGATACCAGGAGTGCATTCACTAAATAATGATACACCATACCTCTGAACCTCTTACTGCAAGAAATCAGGACAAACCATGACATACTTGGGGGACAGGGGGCTGGAAAGAGGGACATATCTCACATAATGGTGTTACAAACTGAAACAGTTGCTGATGTCACAGGCTTCATTGTAACATAACATCCCTGAAGGATATGATGTCTGAAACATTAATGGATTTCAACATTTACTGACTACAATCCTCACATTATCTTTCTGATTTCACAAAACCAGAAGTTGTCTGAGGAACAGACCAAACATAACAAACAAACCTCTGGGCAGTCTGTGGACATCTGGACAGTTGATAGGTATGTCAGAGACATATCAATGTCAGATGTCAAGTCACGCAGAAAATGCATGTCCAGACAAACCCTGTTAATCTAGCAATCCTCTGTGTGTATAACAGCAATACTTACTTACAATCTGTACCCAATTCCTGAGCTTTGTCCTCCATGTTGTTGGGCTGTCTCCACACGTGGAGATGGCCCAATTCTGGAGCTTTGTCCTCCATGTTGTTGGGCCGTCTCCACATGTCTTGTTCTGAAAGGTATTTCCACCTACTGTCTGTGAAGCTGTAGCCCCCACACCTCCATAATGTCCTCCACACAGGCAAGGAAAAGGGGCAAGGCCCACATGAAGGACTTAATTATAGCACTGTGTTGCTATGGCATTGGCTAATGGAACGACAACACAGCTGCTCTGGGTGCAAGTAGCAAGTGGGAACACAGATTGCTGCACAGGCCATCACCTGCTCATGAGTATTACCTACAAAAGGCAAGCTGCTGCCTATGCAACACAGGTATGAGCCCATCTGCACAAAGACAGACTGTGACTACAAAAACCTAACCATTTGCAGTATTCTGAGGAAACTCTTCAGGACTATAACAAGTATGTCAATCATGTAAGCTTGTAATGAAATGCAGAAGGGTGGATGTAATGATGTCAAACAGGACATTAAACACTAGGTTGCAACAAGACCTACTGGTCTCACATGCTGCTGTCTGGCAATTATGGCAATTCCTGCTTACCCTCTCTACATTGACATGGATTAAATCTCTGGCCCCTGAGTCACCCCAGCAAAGGTCAGCTCATGTATTACTACTACTGCAGTGTCTGTTGTGCAATACTGAGTGTGACACTGCTAGGCCAGCTACCCGGGATGTTGTACATATTCATATGTCACCTGTGAATGCTACTATGATACATATGCTTGCCCTACAAATGTAAGAGACTTATATAGGGTATGTGTGTAGTACACAACAGGTGTAGAAGTGTGTCTTGAACTGTATGTTATATACTGAGCCCATACCTGACAACTGTCCAGAGTTTTGCAGACTGTCCACATGTCTGCCTTATATGTGTAGTCAATGCCTCATACAGTTGTGTATTGTCTGGCACATCACTGGCAATCCATTAAAGCCTGAAGTCATAACATAATAGCATACATTTGATTGTCAGAAGTCATATCCTGTGGAGCAGACCTGTGAATGCGACACTGTCTAGATTCATAAAGTGACACTATTTTCCGGCCTTTGCCACCATTGACATGTGCCTTTGTGCAGATGTCTTGCTCTAACAGGAGCTAGGTGTCTTAACATGAAACCCATGTCAATGCAGGTGTACCTTGTCCTGTAGGATGCTGACATTAGTGCAGTTACTGACACCTGCTTTGTAGCTGTGGAGAACACACTAACCTTGCCAGGGTACTCATCCCATCATACATTTAGACCCCAAGTGGAGGGCTGCAAAGCCACAGGAGGTGGAGTGTTGAACATAACATACACATACACACCTCTAGGCTGACCAAACAGCATGACGCACAGAAGACATCCCATGTGCAGTTAACAGTTGACAAAACACCTACTCAAATCATAGCTAGCTACAGGCCTTCAACCATGACTATGGACACCCACCACACCTACTGGGACTTGCTGGAATCTGTCAGGATTCAATTATCTACCCTGCTCCTGGGTGACTTCAACTACCCAACCATAGTGTGCATGACCTATGCCACCTGAACATGAATGCACATAGATTCCTCGGCTTTGTCAATGGCAATGCAGTGGATCAGCTGGTCAACACTCCTATGACAGGTGGAAATAACCTGTACCTGGTTCTAACCAACATGAGTAGCCACTGTAGCACTCCTACAGTGTGATCCTCCCTAATAATATCTGACCAGATAGCCATCACTGTTCAGGTCACCATCTCCCCTGCCTGTCCATCTTCCCACCATAAAAGGCTGGGCAGGCTGAACATATAGCCAAATACACCTCACCTTTATTATTACAATTCCATGACTGGAACTCTATCTTGCTTTTACACTCATTTTCTAAATATATATACTTCCCCTCATATATATATATATATATATATATATATATATATATATATATATGTACACTGACTGCAAGCTCCGCATTTTGTAGTTCCTTTGACTACATTACTTTTCCTTTCCTTCCAGTTATTTTCCAATTGGTGTTTTATATTCCTCCCAGTCTTGTACACGGAACTTGGTTGATGTCCTAAATAATTATAAACATCCGTGTCCCCCCTTAGGATATTCCAATTCATACATATAATTTCCTTAATAGTGGATGAACAAGGGCTGTATTTTAAAACCATAGCTCTGGAATAAATAGAATTGTTTTATTGTTATTGTTATCTTCTTTATAAACAAATTCTTCCCCCAACAATGGTCCCCCCCACTGAGATAATACATAGTCCACTGTTTCATCAATTAATAAAGCAGGATATCCTCTTTCCAAAAACATACTCCCTATCAGCCCAAGTTCATCAACATCATCTTCTAGCTGCCTGTATACACTGTCCTTTCAAAATACTTTTTTTCTGTAAGAAAGGATGGCAGCTATTAAATTCCAAATATGAATTTCTGAATGTGGGCTTACGATATATATTAGATTTAAAACCTAGGGGTGTGTGAAACATAAGTATCCAAAAAAGGCAAACCAAATTCATTAAATGTATATGTAAACTTAAAATATGGACAAATATTATTTAAGTAATCTACAAATTGATGTATAACATCTTTATCTCCTTTCCATAAAATAAAAACGTCGTCCAGGAAATGCACGTATAATGTAAAATACTTCTTAAAATCACTATCAAATACATATCTATTCTCCCATTCTGTAAGCACAAGATTAGCAAAAATGGGGGCACAAGAGGCCCCCATGACTACACCCTTAATTTGTCTAAAATAGTCCCCCACAAAGTAAATAAAATTATTTTCTAAAACTATACTCATCAATTCCAATACTAAAAGAATATTATCATTGTTGAGGTTGGAATATCTAACCATAGATGCGTGAAATAAGTCTAAACTCTCTTCCTTAGGTATGGAATTAAAGAGGTCTACAACATCTATACTCAAAAAAATTAACTCATTATCCCATAGATCATGCTTCAATCTACTCAAAAAATCCCATGAATCTATGAGTAAATGGGGGATATTTTTATATACATGCTTTAACCATTTGTCAATCATGATCCCCATAGGGTAAGTTTTTGACTTACTTCCTGACACAATGGGTCGGAAAGGTGGGTGCAAATAATCCTTGTGCATCTTGGGTACTCCAAACACAGTAGCTAATAAGGGGGATTCAACTTTAACAAAATCATATACATCCCTTAAAAATCTCTGGTTAAGTAAATATTCTTCCAGCCATGAATCAATTTGTCTATGGGCTATGTTAATTTCATTAAGACTAATAGCCTCATAGACGTCGGTATTATTTAATATTTCGCACATCTTTTCTATATAGTTAATCTAATCAAACAGCACAATTCCCCCTCCTTCGTCCGGCTTCATGACTCTCATTGTTTTGTCCCTACAAAGCTCTGAAAATAATTCCCATTTAGTTTTAATAAGATTATATTCCTTTCTCTTGTTGTTAAATGTACTAACATAAGTTCTAGAAATGTCTTCAGTAATTAATTTCTCAAGTGTAATTAAAACTGGTTGCAGGGGGGGATTAAACGTGCACTTTTTCTTTAAATTAATGTCCTCTTGGTTTTGATATTTATCATTAAAGTATAAGGCTAAATTAAGTTTCCTAATAAACAACTTGACCTCCAATAATGTGTCAGTAAGGTCTAGTTCAAAAGTGGGCACAAATTTCATCCCTTTAAGGAACAGGGAAAAGTGTTCTGTAGTCACCCTATGATCTGTGTAATTAAATATCTTAAAATTTTTACAAACATAGGTGACTTCATTAACCTTAACTATCTCCTTTGCTAATTTGGGTGGGGTGGCATGTAAAATTCATCTTTGTACCAAATTTTTTGCCCCCTCTGTCCCGAATCCCAGTTGTTTCCCCTGTTTCTCCATGAATTCTTCTTTTGGCCCTTCCAAAACATTTTTCCAAAGTATTGTTTTCCATCTCTCTGACATTCGTTGTCATCCCCCCTATAGTTCTGATTAACACCTCTAGACTGACTACTAAATTTGTGGGATGTGTTATTAATGGGTGTTTGTTTGATCTTTTTCCAAACGTATGCACTTTTTTTTGATACTGTTTAATGTCCCTAAATATTTTTTCCTCCTTCATTTTAAAAATCACTAAAGCATTTTTATTAACTATATTAAATTGTTTGTTGTAAAAATCTTTCCAATTTTCAAAAACTAAATCCTGTGTAATTTCCTCATTAAGTTGTTCAACTTCTAGAATATGTCTACTAATTTTTGCATCATTGTGCTTAGATAATAAAAAATGCATGTAATTAAATCCAAGCTCATCAAATAAATTAAAATCCAACATAACTTCATCAGTAAAATCTATCCCCATGGGTTCCTTAAAAACCCTAATACCTTGGGGCACAATTTTCAAAGAAATGTATTTCTCAAAATAAGCATTGTCGATCTGCATGCGTTTAATGAAACACATTTTTTTCTCCATACCCAGTGTTTTATCTTTAAGAGAATCAAACATGACAGGACAGTCATCTGCGACATAAACATTCTTGTTAGTCAAATCATTAATGTCCCCAAAATGAAACGCTAATTTCAAAAAGTTCTCAACACTAGTTCCAGGTTTAACATGTGGGTTCTCAACAGGATGTGTACCAACAATACTAGTATTCGTACCTGTCAAGACTTGAATATGGCTGTGGTTGCCCACAACACTAGTGTACGTCTGCTGGGGTACTGGGCATTTAGATTTTGCCCCACAATGAAGATGTTCTTCATCCAAATCCAACCCAGAACTTGGTGAAACCATAACCTTTCCACTAAAAAGAACGCCTTCACTGGAACTCCGTACATTGGTGGACCTTCCATTGATCTCGCATTGCTGTACCCTAGTCTCTCCTTGTCCAGGTGATGTCATCATCAAAGGGGTAGAGGTAGGTGTACCCTGTGACTGACTCATTAACTCAATGAGTCTGATGAGCTCGTCTTTAATGATTTGAAGTTCAGAATGCAGATTGTTGAGTTCATTTCTCTGAACAGGCGGAAAAAGCATTGGGATCTCGTCTACGGAATCCATAAGCCCAAAAGCCAATGAAAAAACAACAATAAATAAAATCCACACTATCGAACCACTACTCCACTAGATAACAGGCAGTCAAGCAAGGATTCCAGACCATGAAGACTCCCAAAATGACCTTTATTAAAATAACGAATGAGTGCTTTCTTCCAGCTTAACTGAACTTCTTCATATTCAAATAAGCATTAATTAATTCCATTCTTATATACACTTAACTACAGGAAATTAATTAAAGTAAACAGGAAATTATGCAAAGTCAATAAAAATACTCATTTGTCATAAATTTCATATATATATATATATATATATATATATATATATATATATATATATATATACACATACATAAAGTTAAATATATATGCTCAGCTAAATAAATATGTAATAATAAAACATCTGTATAAAAAGATTATATATATTAAATACTTCAAAAGTGCATACCAACTTATATAAAAGGTACATAAACATAAAAAATGTACATAAAAACTGAATCAATCAAATCCTGGATTTTAAAACAGGTTTCAAGGAGATGCATTCATTTATACCTGGGGGGGGGGGTTTGACTGCATTTAACTTCAATTGCCATTTAACTTCTTTTTCCTCAAGCAAAAGTTTGATGTCACCACCCCTTGGCTTATAGTGTACTCTATCCAATATAGCAAAATGAAAGGTGTGATCAGAATTATTTGATGATATATGTCTGAACAAAGCACCTGTTGCCCCTGTCATTTCTGTCACATCCACTCGACCATCATGCAGTTGATGAGGGTATGCCTGGTACTGTTTATGACAGGTTTGAGGTATGTATTACTGACACAGGTCATACTGTGTTAGTCTAACCTGACAATCACCAGCATGTGTGTCTGCTATCTCATATGCATGTCTGGCCTCTCATGTTGGTAGTACACACAGAGTCATAGTCCTGTACATGGGGCAGCTGATGAAGGGCTGAACACAACCTCTACCTGCACAGTCTTATGAATGATAGTACTAGAAACATAACACAAATAGCACAGCAGTACAGTAGTGTGGCAGTGTCTGCCACTACAATTGAAGGGGTGACAATTTCAAGGGCTGTTAGGATTGCCAATGGTGGGTTCAGAAGCCCTTAAGATGTTAAAGCCATCACACACACACACACACACACACACACACACACACACACACACACACACACACACACACACACACACACACACACATGCATACCGCTGCATGGAGACATGCACTGAGACACACATGCACATGGAGGTGGCACTTCTCAGAGTAGATGACCTACCCATCTATTAATGTACAATACACAGTGACATGACCATTGCACAACAGTGGCTTGATGTTAGAAACTGTGTAACTGTGTTTGTACCGTGGATGACATCTGTATGGGCTGACACTAGGCTGTCAATGGGGGAGTTTACAAGGTGGAAGAGGCAAACAAAATGGCATAGCCATCACATACACACACTGAAGACAGCCACAGTAGCTGTGCATACAGAAACACATACACAGTTGCCAATAGACATATTAGTAACCCTATGTATCCACTTGTATGTACTATAGTGCTGTGTGCACATGACATGCTCCCCATATATTATATGCCTGGGACATAAAGCACAGCCTCTTACAACAGGTAATCTTGTGAATGCCTTCATGGATAGTGGGATCACGCACCAGACATAGTGATTGGTCTCATTTACTGCTCCTAAAAACCTGCACAAGTGATAGAGTGGCAGTCCTTATATTAGCATGATGTGTCAGTCAGGTACAATGTCTGATGCTGACATGTGTGTCACTATGGTAACTGTGACATATTTGGCAAAGATATCACACTAATGCTCATTGTTAGGGGACACAGAACACATATAGGTTGCAAACCTGGATATCCCATGTACATCTGTATAGATGACTGGTATGGGCTGTATAGTGTTACATGGTGCATATGAGGCAGATGCCATTAACAAGGTCTTTAAAGTAATGTCATGGGTAGGGGAGTCAAAAGGCCTTAAAATGGTATAACCTACACACATACCAGCCACAGGGGATATGCTTCACACACACTACTATAGTTGCCGGTATTAAGATCAGAACCCCTTCCTATGTAAGTATTTCCACTTTAGTATTATGCAGTTATTGCACATGCCACAGAGCTTAGAGGGGTGACCAGTGTATACAGCTACATCTAAGGTGAATGACATCAGCAGGCCTTGTAAAGTAGGTCAATGGGACGTGCACTGGGTGGTACATGCCTCAAAATGGTATAACCCACACCCCCAGAGGATACG
The DNA here is from genome assembly GCF_019279795.1 of Protopterus annectens. Classification (NCBI taxonomy): domain Eukaryota; kingdom Metazoa; phylum Chordata; order Ceratodontiformes; family Protopteridae; genus Protopterus; species Protopterus annectens. The sequence goes on from NC_056745.1 coordinate 293,202,062, forward strand.
ATTCTCACCCAAACATGCACAGGGATGATGTGAATCACACACTCACACACACGCATACTCTCACACACACACACACACACACACACACACACACACACACACACAGTATCCCAGTATTGGGTGTAGAATCCCTACCTATCTAGTTATGTGCACTACAGTTTTATGCATTTATCACATGTGCCACAGAGCTTATAGTATTAAACACTGTCAGAAGGTATGTCTTGGGTGATCACATCAAGACCCCTTGTAAAGTATGGCAATGGGAAATGTACTGGATGGGAAGGGCATCAAAATACATTACCCTACAAACATACACACTTACAAACACCTTTACACACACATTTGGCACAACTGAGTGTAAAACCCCTGCCTTGCTAGCTATCTGTACTGTAGTGTTCTTTAGTTATTACATACATCATAGAGCTTATAGGGCTGAGTATGTCTACAAAGGTACTTCTAAGGGCAATGACATCAGCAGGACTGCTAAGGTAGGGGCCTGGGAAGTGTGAGTAGGAAAGCCCTCAAAATGCTTCAGCCTCTAATGATACACACTTACAAACTCTTGTACATACACTTATACATACACACAAACACACACACACACACACACACACACACACACACACACACACACACACACACACACACACACATTTGCCAGACCTAAGAATATAACCTTTGCATATCTAGTTATTTGTACTATAGTGTTACACAGTTATCCCATGCACTACAGCGCTTACAGGGCTGTGAAGTGCACAAAGGTGCTTCTAAAGTGAATGACATCAGCAAGACTGCTAAAGTAGGGCAATGGGTGGGAAAGTCCTCAAGATGCTTCAGCCTACAAACATACACACTTACACACACACATTTGCCAGAAATGGGAATAGAACCCCGTTTATCTAGTTATTTGTTCTATGCTGTTATATAGTTATTGCACATGCCATGGAACTTTTAGGGCTGGGGCTGTGCAACTGCACTTCTAAGGGGAATGACATCAGTAGGACTGCTAAAGCAGGGTGCTGGGAAGTGTTGTGGGTGGGAAAGTCCTCAAAATACATCGTCCTATAAACATACACATACACACATTTGCCAGAATTGGGAATAGTACTCCTGCCTATCTAGTTATTTGCACTACACTGTTACATAGTTATTGCACATGCCTAGGAGCTTATAGGGCTGGGGCTGTGCAAAGGTACTTCTAAGGGGAATGACATCAGAAGGACTGGTAAAGTGGGGCATTGGGAAGTGTACTGCATGGGAATGGCCTAAAACCGTTTCACCTACAAACACACACAACTACCAGGACTGAGATTTGAACCCCTACCTATCTAGTTACTTATACTATAGTGTTACACAGTTATCACACTACTACAGAGCTTATAGGACTGATAGGTGTCCAATAGTACAATTAATGTGAATGACAGCAGTAGATCTTGTGAAGTAGGGCAATGGGAAGTGTACTGAGTGGGAACAGCCTCCTAATACTTAGACCTACACAGACACACACAGACACACACACACACACACACACACACACACACACACACACACACACACACACACACACACACAGGCAGGTGATGTGATATTATAACCCCCATCTCATTATTACTACACAATGGAGCTCGCCTACATGCTGGCACATTCAACTGTTTATAACCGGTATGCCACTGTCTGCAGCAGGACATTACTCTATTCCATTCAGGGTATCTGTGTGAGTGACTCACTCTGCGTGTGCTCCCTGTGCCTCTCACTCTATCACTGTCTGTCTCTCTCTTCCCCACATCTACACATCCATGTGTGTGTATGCTTGACATATTGTAATCTGTTGCCCATATATATGTCTGTGTATCACACCCAACATATGCAGATATATCACATATGGGCTACCTACAGCTAGCTGAGTCCTGTCTGATGGGTGTGTGTAGGGACAGTTAAGGTGTACATAGCTGTCTGTATGCAAAGACATATACGCACAATACAGTTATATAGTTGGATGTAGTTTCCAACATGGCCTGTGATTCTCTAAGTGTGACCTTCTATAGTGAGAGTGGGACTCCATTCCAGAAATAGGTGTACACCAGTCCTGGGTTTTGTGTGCTACAGCCATACCTCTTAAAAGTAAACAGGACTTTCCTAGGGGTACTGGGTTTGTTTAGCAGACATTTTCTGACATATCTGAGGTCTGACACAGAAATCTATTTTGTCATTACCTAGTGACAGACATCCTCAGATCAGCACAGTGCTTTACCAGAGGGATACAAGATGTATGATGCACAAACCAATATTATGAGCCCGACTATATACATTCCTGCCCAAAAAGGCCATTTGAGAGGTGTGGCTACAGCCAGTTGACTGATGAAGCTGTGTAAATAGTTCAGCAACTTGGTGATATACTGGCTGGGGATCTCCTGATTGTGTGATATTCTTCTTACCTGAAAAGTCATATCCTGGTGTGGCCATATCTCTCACTGTACATATTTTGGCAGAATGTCCAGGTGTTTGTCTAGAAGCTTCGTCCAGTCTACCTAAACTTGCGTTTTTATGGCAAGTTATTTGCATATAATTGAAGACTGACATTACAAAATAATGGCAGACATTAGTGCTTCTGACTTCATAAACTTCAGACAATTCCTGCTAATGCAAAACCCCTTATCCTTTCAACTTTCTCAGTATGTAAGGGCAATATTTACAACACATGCCTATCATTGTGCCTTTGTCCCACTTTTATTTATGACCTTGTCCAGATGTCTTGCTGTCAGAGGTTGGGAGGTGTGGATGTGGGTACAGAGTGCAGTCTACTGTGTAGAACCATCCATTATATATGTAGTATATTCCACATACCACTGTGACAGACTAATGTGGTGAACCACTGACAGTTGTCTATGGGTTGATAGGTTGCTATGACGTTAGTAGGGTATTGGGCCTGAAACCCTTATAACCTACGCAGACGAAAGTGCAGCCAATGTTACAACATCTCAGCACACAGTGCCCCTGTCCAGCAGGGACACAGGTGGGATCACAGGACTGTATTTTGTGTTTCCTGTGCAGTTATGCAGGGAGCACATCACTAGGGGTATTGAGGCACTTTGTTTGCTGTTGACATGGAGTGTATTCCACAGATGGGGTAGTGTGTGGTATACATATCTGTCACCCCCAAAAGCCATACTGATATCACAGCCCAGGTTGATGCTGCACCTACACGTTGATGGAGTGGGTCTTGAGTTCCAGATATGCAAGAGTACCATCAAGGCAGGGTCTGGATTGCTTTGTATGCCAGGCAGGGGTCACCTCAGCAGAGTCTGTATGGTACAGGGTAGAGGGACAGTGCTGTTAACCTATCTCTGTAGGGTAGGTGTTTGGGGTTTGGGGTAAGGCCTTAGTGTTTGCAAGACCCTAGTGTGTGGAATCTACATGATCTGTGGTGTGTAGGTTTGTGGGGTTCCCATGTGATTTTGCCTCTGAGGTGTCCATTGTTTGAGTTTTGTTTTGTTGCAGACCACCACTTACATGGATGTGTGTTGTGTATTTGCAGGTGATGTTTACTGACCCCTTACACTGCATGGCACCTATGTTACTACACAATATGTTCTGGTGTGCACATTCTCCATTTGTCTGGCCAGTTGTTCCCCTTCCCCTTATCTGTGTCTCTATGTCCTTCTGCAGTCCAGTCACAAGCTTTGGCCACAGTGGCTGCTATGTATTTGTAATTCTGATGTGGGTGGGGTACATACCATTACATCGCACACAGGGTTGTGGACTTCACACCTCTGAGTGTAACTATTTAGCAGGTTGCACATCATTGCAAAACTCCATTTGCTGTGGTCCTTAGACAGTTTGTGATGCTATATGTTATTATGAGGGTACATGGGGCCTAGCTGTCATACCATCACAGACTGACATCTGCACAGACCCAAATATGACAGTTGGACATAGGCCCACACATGGGGATAGGGTATTAATACTGTTCTGCCAAACATAGACAGTTGGGAGACTGGTTGGGTAATTGCTTGTTTGCTCTTATGAGTTTGACATCTGCTTCCCTACTGTTTGCCATTACTGTTTTGACATGACCCTTTCTTGTTTTGCAAATAGTTGGCAGGTAAATGCAATGTTAGAACAAGCACAACAGATATACGAGGCATACTTGTGCTCCTTCTGTGACCACCTGTGTCATTCCAGGGGAATGGCTGTTGGCCAGTGACATGTTGCCAGTTCTGACACAGAAACGTGGCAGCCTTTTATACACTGGCAGTACACTGACCTTCAGGTTCCTGCTGTCCTACTAGGCACCATACCTCTCAACTTCTGAGAGCCAGACATCTGGGCAAAGCCATAAGTGATTGGGGGACAGAGGCCTAAATATGGGACCATTTTTAAGTATTGGCTTTAGAAACCTAGAAAGGTGATTCAATAACTGGTTTTGCATTAGCATGCATGTTTCTATAGGGTATGAAGTCTGTCACTATAATCTGTCATCATTTTCTGACCTTAGTCTTGCGTGATTTGCCAATGAATTGCCAGACAACCACTATTTCATATTATACAGAACACAAGTATGATGCAAACCTGTGGACATTCTGTAATAGATCTATAGAGTTGAGAGGTATGGTGAGCACTATGTAGGTTACTCCAAGTTGTGTAGTGTCGATATGTATGGCCCCCCCTGTCCATGACCCATACAGCTTTCATGCATTAACAGATATTGACATCTGGATGGTGTATACAACTCCCACCGTAGGTGTAGCTGACATGCAGAATACTTGGCACTGCAGTTCTTGGAACATGGCCCTGTCAAAGACAGCACTGTACCTAGGACACAACAGCCGGGAGCAAGTGCTGGCCACATCCAGACAGTATTAGCCACACATATACATAGCTCATTGACCATCTGTGGTGGTGGTGCTGTGGTAGCGTTGTTGCCTCACAGTAAGACGCTGTCCAGTTCGATTCTCAGCTACAGCGGCTTCTTCATGGAGACATGCGTGAATGGGCGTACCTTCATTGAAGGTTGTGCATCAGGGCTGGTAACTCAGCATGTAAAAATCAACTACCAATCATTAGCGGACCGGAGTTCCGCTGTGGCAACCCCCAAACGGGAAAAGCCGAAAGACACAACAACATAGATAGCTTATTGACCCATGTATATAGTGGACATGCAACAAGTTATCAGGTTGATTGGGACAGCCCTGGCAATGTGTGCTCTGCTGCTATTTCCCTGCAGACATACATGTTACTGTTTTTCTATCGGAATATGGGTGTGAGGGGCACACCCATCAACTGTACACATTTGCACAGACTATGCTGATATTTGCTTTACATTTTGGTTGCATTTAGCATAATATTGTGCCCTGTCTTGGAGACTAGAGGCATATCACTAAAGACCACAGATCATATTGTAATAGCATACATTTGAGTTTCAGACTTCTTATCCTTCAGAGCCTTACTGCAACTGCAAGATCTGCTGTGCTATCACTGTGTAAGTCTGTAGGGAGGTATTTCATAATTTTCGCCATTTGTGGGCCTTTGCCAGACATTTCTTTATGGTTTTCTATGGCTGACTTGCTAGGTGAGGCTGAGAGGTGAGTATGGGACCCCCACACTGACACCCAAGCCTGTGACTAATGATCCTCCCGGTTAATTGGCCCCCCACATATACTGCAGTGGTATGTGTCACCTTAGGTACTACTGCACAGTGTGGGGAGCCCAGTATTGGGCAAACATTTCCTGGTGTCCCACATAGCTGTCAGTTGTCTGCTGCTATCCCAGTAGGCCACCCTATTCCCTTGCATGCATGCAGCAATACCATAGATATTCTACCAGAACATACTAATCCATTCATTTATTGTTAAGAAGACTGACTTACCTTGTGCCTGTAGCAGTTGTGAGGATGGTGCTTGAGGGCTGCCTATGTCATATGGATGCAGTACACTGCCTATACATGGTAAGGTACAGGTAGTGTGATGTGTCTGGCATCCCTTTTACTGTGTATGCAAGTCAGAGAGAGGTGTCAGTCCCTGGGTCCCTACAGTGTCAGTGTGTTTGTGCTATGTGTTGCCTTTTTGCCAAGGCCAGGCCGTAATGACATGCCTCCATCTGTCTACAGGATCTGGCTCAGGGGGTTCCTCCTCTGAGTCTTTCTGTGCCTGTGGGGACCTTGGCAATGCAGGGGGGCTGTGTAACCCTTCCACATGCTGTTCCTGCTGCAGCTGTTTCCGCAGGATCATACTGTGTAGCATGGCACATATTATGAACATGTGTGTACATGTGGCTGGAGAATACCGCAGGGCTCCACCAGATATGTCAAGACAGTGGAATGGTGAGTAGAGCATCCCAAGCAAATGCTTTAAAATGATCCTGGTTTGTGCGTGTGCCTCATTATGGCATTCTTGAGTAGGTGTGTGTGCATTTCTGATGGAAGTCATCATCCATGGCTCCAGTGCATAGACAGCACCCCCCAACAGATGGCCATATGGGATGTCCCCTTGGCAAATCCATGGTATAGCTGTGAGGAATGTCAGATGTGGGAATCGTGATAGTTTCCACGGTTGTCAGCACACACATTAATGATAATGGCCTGGGCATTGCACACGACATGGCAGTTGTTGGGGTGAAAGCCATTCCGGTTTAAGTAGACCCTACCCTGTTCACCGGGTGGTGCTTTGAGGTGGATGTGAGTGCAGTCTATGGCACTCAGTACCTCCTCGTAGTCTGCTACATGGTGGAAGAGGCACATATTGCTGGTCCTCTCCTCACAGTTGCTGGAGAAGTAAATGCGCTCATTGGCATGTGGTAGCATGACATCCAGGAACTGGTGGTGTACCCTGGATGCAGATGCCTGTGAGACCCCCATGATGTTCCCAGTATGTCTTTGGAAAGTACCTGTAGCTAGTATTCTTAAGGCTACACATACCTTGGTATCTACTGGGATGGGTTCCCCTCTGTTGGCTCTGGGTCTGAGGTGAGGCCAGCACAGCTCAATGAGTTGCTGAAGTATGTCCCTGTCCACTCTGTAGCTTTCTACTATGTCCAGATCATGTAGCCCCTGGTAGGTTACCCTGGGTCTGAACAATCTTCTCTTCCTCCTCAGTCTGGGGAGGTTGCCAGCATTATCCTCTTCACCACCCTCAACCTATAGCACATACTGATGTATCAAAGTGACAGCAGCCCCTAACATTTTGTTGGTTCAAATTCCCCTGAGTATGTACACCAATGGTGCAGAGTTTGTGGGAAAAAACAGACCGAAAGGTGTTCGCACAGTTTATACTGTAGTGCTGCAGATGCTGCCTGTATGACTGGCTGGCTATGATGCATTCCACCTGCCTGCTATTTTATTTGTACTTGATTGCTTTTATTCTGCTACTTCCCTTTTTTTTAGTTTTTTTCCCTTCCCAATTCCGCCTCCTTTAAGCCCCAAGGCACACCGTGCAAACCCGGTGCCCAAATGTAAACAGTTCTGCTATTTCCGCATTTTTTTTTGTTGGTTTCATTTTGTTTTAGACCCAGTACATGCTGCACAAACCTGTTTAGCTAAAGTAAACACTTTGAAGCAGAAATGGCCCTCCTCTGGATGCAAACATGCTCTTCCTTTCATGGAATAACTCAATACAGCCTCAGACACACACCCTTTCTTAGCTGTGCTTAGCTAAGCTCAAATGGAAGCCGTGGAGCTCCAATGTGCTTACACCAAGCATGACACACCCCCATTTCATGTCAGCTGCTTCTCCTGCTTACATCACTGCCTTATAGCTCCTACACAGTTAGGTGCAGCCAGAGAATGGTCTCCAATTTAGCGAGTCAGTAAAATTTGCTCATTTGCATACCCCACTGCCTTAGTCCTTGGTTACTCCACTACACCAGAGCCTTCCTCCTTAGCAACCAGTGTTACCTGTTATCATTTTGATTCTGCATGCCATACACTATAATGGCAAAATGCAGATTTTACTTAGAATTGTCTTTTCACATTTTTCTTTTATTTTCAGCCTGATCTCATTAGCGTGCCGCTGCGTTATGCTTAAATGGCCAAAATCAGCCAAAAGAAATAAAACTTTGATTTGCATATTTTTGCAGCACTTTTCCATGCCAATGGCCTTATATTTGGTCATTGGCATGCCTAATGGTTATAATACATGCTTTACTTTGAGCTGTCATGCCTCCGTTTTGATTTTTGCAGAAATGTAATCAGTTACTAACTGAATACATTTCTGCACCTCACACTGTTCTTGCACAGATGCCTGCCTGCTTACTGAATCAATAATTCACCTCATTTGCATGTTTTTCACTGGCAAATGAGATAATTAGCATAATTCAGTGGTGTCCATGCAAGAATAGTACTAGCAGGCTCATGCACGCCCCCAGCCTTGTTTACTGCATTGCTCGGCAGCCATATTCCATACAGGAGCTGCTGTACTATTCCTGTACTGAAAAAATGGCTTATTGAATCCCAGGGCAGGGAGAATTATTTGTTGTGAAGGGCCAACAAAATATTATTAAAGGCATTATAGGTAAGGAGTATCCTCAGTCTCACGTGCTGATTCCATATCTGATATCCACTAAATTCAAACAAATGTTATATTTGTCATTTGAGGAGAATTTCCTGAAAGAAACTAATTTAGAATGACTGGGTTTTCAATTAGATGGCTATGCCAAAACTGTTGAGTTGTCACTGATGATGGGAGGAAGTATAACAACAGAACTGATTAATTTAAATCTCCCTGTGATTATTATAAGCACTAAGGATGGTTACCAGCAATGATGGATTTGTTATATACATCTTTCCATGAGCAATCAAGTTACTAGTCTCAGTCAGTAATGAAAATGTATTGACTGCTGACAAGGAATTTGATTTGTGCTGTATACTCCTGTGTGTGTGTGTGCGTGTGTGTGTGTGTGTGTGTGTGTGTGTGTGTGTGTGTGTGTGTATATATATATATATATATATATATATATATATATATATATATATATATATATATATATAGTTTTTATATATCTATATATATATATATATATATATATATAGAGAGAGAGAGAGAGAGAGAGTTATATATAGAGAGAGTGATATATACACATATATATATACATATATATATATATATATATATATATTTGTATATGTATATTGAAGGATTCCATGTAGTCAAACATTAATAATATCGAATTATTTAAATGCTGGCAGAAGGGATTAAATAATCATTTGATTGTTTCTGCAGGCATTATTTTGAGGGAACTTGTGAGGAGCGGGAATTTGCCCTTTCCCTGCTGATGTGTGATCTCAGGGTTGATATACATAATTAGCAGAAGTGTTTTTATTTATTTATTTTTTTTCTATTGTGTTTTCATCCTTTGGGATTAATATTTTGACGTTTGCTGTTTTTGTACTTCAATTTTTGAAACTACACACATACACACACACAAACATATTTACACACACACACACACACACACACACACACACACACACACACACACACACACACACACACACACACGCACACAGACACGCACATGTGCAAGTGTGATTGTATATGGTATTGTATATATAGAAATATCCAGGGAATTGTCATGGCTAGGCTGGTATAGGCCCTAGGGCTGATAGCTTAGTACCAACCTATGGACCTATAAATATTGTGGGAAGAAATATCCAGGGAATTGTTATGGCTAGGCTTGTATAGGCCCTAGGGCTGATAGCCTAGCACCAACCTATGAACCTATGTAAATACATATTATATATACATATTTTATAGATAGATGGATTAATGTGTGTATCAGTACATCACTTTAACTTAAATGTTATCAAAAGCAATTGAATAACAAACCATCAAGTCCACATTAAATGAGTGTGCATTAAACCATCAAACCCACTAGTTATTCAAACAATACTGCTTTTACAGGATGTAGGAACCCCCCAAACCCTCCATGTTGGGGGCTACACACCCTGTCTAAAGTAAAGATACTAATGCTGATATTGTACAACAGGAGGGGTAATAGCAACGACCTTCATTACCACCATTTCATGCAATCTTGAACAAAGACATTTAGCAAATTTAAAACCAGCAATCAAACAGCTATAAACCTAAGCTAAACCCTGAAAATATATCAGCAAAGCCTTACTTGCCCTAACTGAACTCCAGCTAAAGAAAACATTTGAAAACCACAATAGTCACATTATCTCACACAAAGCATCTATCAAATTGAAACAGACAGCAAAGCAAACACTACACCTAAACTAAGCCATACAAATAAACCAGCTAATCCTTACCTTCCCTAAGTGTACCATTTTAAGCATACTCAAAGTAAATCACACTAACATCTCTGAAAACCAGCTTTTATACCACTCTACACTTTGATACACATGACAGTAGATAAAGTTGCTAACATTCCCTTATATAATATAAAAATAAACATTACGACAACATGTATTGATAATATATATGGTTTAACAGATGTACTGTGGTATTTATGATGAAGATAATCACCATGCCATTATTAAAACTTTGGGATGTCATAAGTGCAAAACAGCAACAATCCTAAAGCTATAAGAAACACAAAACATATATGTGTATCTATCTATCTATATGTATTATCTACATGTGAGTGTGCATGGGTGTGTGTACATGTTTTGTTTATATGTCTAGTTATTAATCTGAACCTCATACCTTATTTTATTTTCAAAAGTACTTTGGCTTTTTTCTCATTGGGTTGACTTGAGATCATGTGTAACACATGTTTTCCAAACAGGTGGTGCTATTATTTAAGTTTTTCTCAGCAGTAGAACATAGGCATTGCCTTGCCCTATTCTTGCACATTTTCAGTTGTTCTTTCGGCTTTTACCGGTTAGCGGTCGCTACAGCGGAACTCCGGTCCGCTAATGATTGGCAGTAGATTTTCACGAATGCCAAGATGCCAGCTCGACGTTCAACCTTCAGCGAAGGCACACCCATTTACGCATGTATTTCGAAGGCCCACCCAACCGCGGGGAGGACATGCAGACTCCACACAGAAGGCACTCCTCGCACTCCAGCCGAGAATTGAACGGGAGAACCTCTTGCTGTGAGGCAACAATGCTACTGCTGCACCACCGCGGCTATTATTTTGCACACCAGGTTTAATTCAGGTTACTTTATTGCTGAGTTCAGCTAACTATTGTGGCTGATATGTACTGTCACTGACAGCTTACTTAATGCTGCCAAAATTCTAAAAGAAAAGTTGGTCTAATGATACTGCTGTACTAGTGCTGAAGTAATTGCAGTACATCCATCAGCAAGGTAGTTTCTTTGTCAGTTATTGTGAGTGACAATAAAGGTACTCTGCAGAGCTGAAGCACCAAAACTGAGATTGTTAAATGAAGTTCAAAAAGGCTAAACTCAAAACCTCAGCATCCATCCACTATAGTTCATTACACCCACCCATGGCAAACCATTGATTTATTTCAGGTGAAAACTGAACGGATGTTTGAACTCATTAAACCCAGGTGATGCCTTCGGGCGTTTCTACAGTTATATCCTACTGATGCCTCTAGGCATCAAATATTGCTTGTTCATATCTGATTAATATTTCCAAAACCATGCCACATACAAACTAGTAAAAATTTTCATCTAAAATCTTACACAATGGCAAACATAACTGCATTGATATTTGACCTCTGTCTAGTGAAGATAAAGATAAATTAATTGTTGTTCATAAAATATGTATATACATTGTTATAAATGTTATCTAAGCTAAATAGCTCAGATAGAATTGCTTAGCTTCATTTGAAAGCTCTTATCTGAGTGAACAAAATGCTACTGACAGTATGTGTGTAACTTGAGTGGTTGCTGAGCTACTATAAGTTGTTTACAAAATATTAAATACTTAATAGTTACTTTGTTTACTGTGGCTTATAAAATCCAGTTTAATACTTAGACTATAAAGAAAACTACCACTATTAAATAGTTTGCACTGAAGAGATTGCTGTTTATACTTCATTATTAACCCTATGGTTCCAGAGATGTGAACCTTTGTTTGAAATGTGAGGACATAATTTGATTATAGCAAACAGGTTAGGCTCTGCCCATTGGAAGTTACAGTGCACACTTCCAGAGTTCCATTAGTGGGAATAAATTAATAAACTCAAACTTCCGTCAGCCATGAATGCAGCTCACATTTCTCCTTTGATGTACTGTAGTATACCATCCCCACCCAACACAATCCTATTTAAATTGTTACTAAAGGTGCCCGATTCCACAGTTTCAAAATATTTAGCATAATGGAACAGTGCAAACTATGAAATGTAGACATGGTTTTAAGAAGAGCTCACTCTACTTATGTGCATTAAAAAACTTCCAATCTTCCCATTGGGCTACACTGTCCATACGCACTTCCCTTAATTAAGTTTGCAGTTTACAGTCTCCTTACTTATCCACTGTAGTGTATCATAACCCCCAGCATTAGCTCATTCACAGTAATACAGGTAATGCTCTCCTCCAATAGCAAGAATAGCTGAATGGCACAAACTAATGACCATAACTGAGGTGCTAGCATGTTCCCATTTTATACAGACTTCATATGTTTTCTGTACCTAAATAAATAAAATAATTCATCATCGTGTCCCATATATTCATTTGACACTTCCACTATATGCCCTCTTCATAATCCCTCACCTACCTTAGATAACTCTGCAGTACAGTCTTTAACCTTGGATCAGATGTTGTTTTTAGTCATCAGTAGCCTGACACTTACTATCCATATTGCAATGGTTTTCTTCTTTTATGTTTTATAGGTCATTGAAAAAATCACCACAACAATATTTCTTGACATTTTAAACCCAACTTTTCAATGTAACATTGGTAGAGCCCTACATCATGGGGTATGTACTACTGTTTGAGAATATAATCTTTGTGCAGTGGCTATGCAATCACCTTGGAAGGCATTGTTGGAAAGATTTATCTAAGTATACTAATAAATGACACATTAATGATCATGCATTTTATCTAATTCAATACATAATCATAATTGTGACATTTATTAATATAGGTGATAATGATGAAAATTACCTTCATGGCACTATGCACTGCCTTGTTACACTTCACCTAAAAAGATAATTTTTTGACAGAAGACTTGGCAAAAATATTAAATAACTGTGACGTCACCTTTAGAGATGAATGTAAATAGTGATGCTTCCAACTTCCTAATACATACTCATAAGATTAGTAGTTTGAATGTTTTTTGTTGGGCTGCCTACCATGCCCCATTACCTGTTACATTCACATTCTTTGCTCCTTGTCCGGTCACTATACTACTTGTCCAGCTCACACTCAGTGTTCTTTGTCATAAGTTATACCCACCTATCAAATTCATGCTTTGTAGTCATTTTGTAAGGTTTCCTCATACCTTCCTGAATTTATATTCATAGTTTGTCATCTAGTATCATGCTTTCCACCATTCCCACACACAAATTCACATGCACACACACACACACACACACACACACACACACACACACACACACACACACACACACACACACACACACACACACACACACACACACACACACACACATCTCCTAAATCCATGTTTAGTACTCACCATTTAAAGGGTGGCATTTTTGTCAGATGTCACTGTTTAATACTGCTGCCCCATGACTCTGTAGTCAGAGGTTTGTACCTATAGCCTTGTTTTGTTCCCTGTATCCATGTTTTTTTCCCTCTGAGTACTCTACTTGCCTCCCAATAGAAAACATGCTAGATTCACTGGTGTAAGCTACCTGCTTTTAGTCTTTACCTTTGTCTGTGTCCTGGCTGTAAAGGGGGTCATGCTTAAAAAGATTTATAAGAGCAGTCCATTTACTCAATTATCAAAAGTATTTATTTATTTTTTTATTTCTTTATCAGGAGAGTCCATCAGGGCAACATACCCCTTTTAGGGGGAAGCTCAGAGAGAAACATCTCCACAATATTATAAGAAGTTCGTTAGGTTGAAATTATCAATAATATAACATTAAGATGTGTAACAAATTTCAATATTATATTTAAACTACAGTGTTACTTGAAATATTAAAATGCATACGCAGGGCTTCACAAAGAGGAATGAGGCAAAACCATATAAAAAACATAGAAGTAGTTGTCATGCAAAAACAATAGATATAAGGCTAGCTATGAACTCTTGATTGCAACTAATTCAAAAGACAAACCTAAGGCTTTCTTTGGCAATATTAGGAAGCATAAAAGTATCCTAAAATTCTGCACTGAACTTATTTCTAATGGTACTTCTTTCTCTGATCCCAAGGACATTACTAATATGCTTGTAGACAAATTCTCTTCCAACTTCCCACAACCCATCCAGTTCTCTATGCTACTTCCATATGGGACCTGACAATATCCCTAGATGTCTGCTGAGAAGTATAAAGTCCTGGCTAGCGAAAACACTCTATCAGCTCTACAGCCTGACTCTCTCCACTGGTTATGTCCTACAGTACATAGACGTTGTCCCTATTTATCTCATAGCTGCTCAGGGCTTGCAAGATTGCCCCTTCCACCCAGTCTTGAAAGTCATCAGATTCCCCATCTATCTGCATAAAATTATCATTGTTCAGCTTTGTGTATTTGCAGCCTGCAAAAAAAAAAAAAAAAAAAAAAAAAAAAAAAAAAATCCATGGAGTCAGTATATAAAAGTGCCACTAGACTTACAACATTGCCTCTTCCACCCAGTCGGTTCCTCATCTTTCTGCATAAAATTATGTCTGTTCTGCTAGGTGGATTTGCAGCCTGCAAAAAAATATTTTTAAATGCAGACAGTATATAAGATTGCCACTATCTGAGCTGCAAAAAACATCTTTACCACTGAACTTGCAGGCAGTGCTACTGGTAAAAAAAGGACACTTTGTATGTTATTGTTAAAGCCATTTTACATTAATGCATATAGCTGTCTTGCCCATGAGCAGCTTGTCCTGGCGTTCTTACCCATGAGCAACTTTTCTAAACTTTCTCTGCCCCACTGTCCTGTTGAGTTACTCACATTATTTTAGCAAAACTACACACACTGCCGTTTAAACCTTCCCTCCGTTGCCACTGATTGCTTTTTTGGGGGGCTAATACCTCACTCTGTAAGGGGTTCCAACCTGCTTCCTTTCACCTTCGCTATGATCAGGCTCACTACACTCCCATGCCTTACCCCCAATTCCCACCCACCCACTCCTTATCTAAATTTATACTGACCATACCCCCCTCATCATTCCTACCCCCTCATCTTCCTACTAGCTTCACTAATCCCTGCTACTACCTCATTATCCAATAACAGCCACACAGACCATTTACAATCGCATGTCACCTTCCCCCCACACATTTTCTTCTCTGCCTCCTCACTTAATTTACCTTTCTCTATTGTTCTAAGTTTACAATCTATACTATTATTCACTTTTCCCCTTGTACAATATTCACTTCTTCCTCCTTGGCTATTACTTCTTCAGTATTACTCTTCATTGCATAATATTGACAGAAAGCAAACTATCCACAAATCTTTTACTGCACACAACACTGACTTAATCATTCTCTTAATACTATCTTTAATCCACAATTGTACCCTTTCATATCACAGTATACTCTACATTTCTCTAACTGACTATACTGACTATCTATTAAAATCTTAACTTTTCTCTTTTATCATAATAAGAGACCACCTTGACTGCCATCTCTAGCAAGCCATTTCTACTTTCATTATTTTCCCCTTAACTTCCTCCCTTCTTCTTTAATATTTTTCCTTTTCACTCAGCTATATTCTCCCCTTAACTATGCCATAGTCCTCTCTGTCTACCATGTTATCCTTTCACATCTTCACATCTCTACTATTCATTTTATGTCACCTTATTACCTACCACAGTACTCTCACACTTTATTTACACTCACACACTACAGGTCACCCTACCTATACTCAGGCTAAACCTTCCTTCATATCTATTTCCTCAAATGTATTTAATGTCTAACCTATTCACCTTTTCAAATAGAAAACATCTAAGCATTCAGTTCACTTTGATGTAAGCTGGAATAAATTCAAATACTTTATGAAAAAACAACTGATCCTAATTCTCTCTTCTCCAAAAATAACTCTTTGTGATGACATCCATGCCAGCCTCGGTCCCTCGGCCTCATCCATTCCACCATCCTATGCCCCAACTCCTATTAGAACACCCATAAAACATCTCCTAACTTACATTAACATTTTTAGCATTGCAAACAAAATTACAGACCTTCAAGCATGGTTTCTTCAATACTCACCAGATATTACTTTCATTACCGACACACGGCTAAAACCCCATATAAACGATTCTGAAATTTTACCCCATGGCCACAGTATAAGTTGATATGACAGACTACACAAAATAGAAGGCATTGCAATTGTACATAATAACTGTCTAGGCTTCTGACCACCTCAAAACTAACATGCCAACCTTCCAAAATGCAGGACGTCATATCACTCTTCTCAATGTTAATAAACATAAGAAGCTTTCTATAAGTGCCCTCTACATGCCACCAGGCAATAATATCAGAAGAAATTCTTTGCTGGATAAGTACAAATATTACTATTGAAGACATTATCTTAGGTGACATTAACACTGACTGGTAATCCAAGATATCTAAAACCCAAATACTAGTCTTAACTTATATGGGTTCAAACAACTGAGCTCTTCTCCTACTGAGCTCAACAAAGCATATCATAAAACTTCTATCCTTAACTGGATACGTATCTCTGACCCCAGCAAGTATGCTGCCTCAGTAGTACTATCGGATTCCATTATTGACCTATATTTACCAATAGAGAAATTAGCCAACACCTAAAAAATCATCACTACAGAACTACCCCAAATCTTTCTAACTTTCATCCTGATGCACTCAATAATCTATTAAAATCCATTAACTTGTTTCCACTCAAAACCTTACCCCTAGATGAAGCTGTCAACAAATTCATTAATATATTCTTGAATACTTTAAATATCCTTGCCTCTAACAGAAATAAAATAACAAAAAATGCTCAAATCCCTTGGCTGTCTCATTCTATAAGAATTGTCATGCAAAAACATGGCAAAGCATGGATACAATGGTAAAAAGATAAAACCCCTCAAGCCTTACATCTATACAAGGGGTTTCACAACCCCACCTGGAAGCAAATTTACCTAGACAAAAAAAATATTACTCTGACCCTGAAAATAATCATTAAAAATTCAAAGAAATTCTGGATCGCAATTAAGAAAATGTTTTGACCTGGCTCTTCTTCCCCACCAAACCCCTATCTGGAGTTATCTGCCTCAGAAACAACTACTTTTGTCATTGACATCATAGCTTGTCTTACCTACAGCTCACCTCAACCAATTAATCTACCTTTAAACTCTGCTAGTCCTGACATCCACGCCTTCAGTCTCCAACCTCTTCCCACATCATATATTAAACACTTACTAAAAAACTTAAACCCTGTTCTTCTTCTGCTGGTGATCTCCCTGCTGTGTACCTTAAGCTCACTGCAGACCCTATTGCATACTCAGTCCCAATTCTCATTAACAGATCTATTCATGACTCATGTGTCCCTGCCATGTGGAAAAAAATCTTCATTATTCCACTATATAAAGGAGGTAACTCTACTGAAATCTCTAACTTTAGGCCACTTGGCATCTTGTTGCCCCTTTCTAAAATCCAGGAAAAGTCTCTTCATAAGCAACTTCTTTAGTACCTCTTGCAAAATGATCTCCTAATCCCAACACAACGTGGTTTCTGACCAGCCAATAGCACCACTACAGCTTTCCTCAACTTTTATGATACCATTAATAAGGCTAGAGACCAAGGAAAGTTTATCTCTCAAAAGCCTTTGACACAGTGTCACAAGAGAAACCTTTGACTCAAATGTCCTCTCTGGGCCTTTCCAAACAAATTTTGCTGTGATTCTCTAACTAACTGAAATAATATGAATCTGTCAAATGGCACACTTCTTGATCTCCATTTCTTCTAGTTAAAACAGGTATTCCTCAAGTTTCTATTCTCGGTCCACTGCTGTTTAACATTTAACATCAATAACCTGCATACCTCCTCACAGCAAGTGTGCCTTATTCAGTATGCACATGACTCAACTCTCAGTTACATACTGACAGCCCACTGCAGCTACAGTCCATGACACAACATGCCTTCAGCTCATTCAAACTGTGGTTACATCAAAACCAACTTTTACTTAATCCCAAGGTGACTAAACTACTGCTGTTTTTCCAAAGTCCCATGCCAGTGCTAAAAGTAACTTCCATATTACCTCCTTAAACAATAAAGCTATATAAGTAGTTACCCATACCATAGATAATAACTTAAAGTTTGATCTTCATATACAAAACTGTATAATACAGAGCAAAAAAATCCCTTACATCTTCTAGTAGACTCACCTAGCTAACACTTATCTTTTACCCTCTCTTTTCCATGGTTCACCTATTTTGGCTAACATCCAGATCTCTATTAAATCCCAGTTGGATCAATGCTATAATAAGAAAGCTAGATCTGCAGCTAACCTGCCACATAAAGCTCATCATCGTTCTCCATTATGTGTTCTCACCTGGTTAGAACTCCCACATCAACTAGTCCATAAGTAACTTCTAATAATCCATAAAATACTATATAACCCTTCTAACTGCCTTTCTATCCCCTTAGTACTTCATAACTATCTCCCAAATTGGCCTCTATGCTCTCAAGACAAAATCCTTCTTGAAATCCATAAAACAAAAAGAAAAGTATGGGGCAAAGTTTATACTCATATTGCATATCCAAACTATAAAACTCCATCCCAGATTCAATCAGAACTATATCTAGCCTGCATGTGTTTAAGTCCTCCCTCAAACAATTTCTCACTAGCTCATGACTATGCCCATGGACCGCACCTGAATGATCTATACTAAGAAATACTTTACATTCTTACTAAGCTAACCTCTCATCACACTATCTATACCTTTAAACTCCTACCCTCTCCACACTCTTAAAATGAACTTGTGTCTTTTTATTTTTATTTCCTAGACTATACTTCTAATACTTTTGTAGATACTGACTGTCATATTTGTCATTTTTTTTTTATTTATTTTTATTTTTACATCACTGGTGTCTCTTTGTGCTTTGTTGTATCCCATGTATTCCATTATCAAACTACATGTTTTTTTTTTTTAATTATATTTGTACTCGAGTTTTATTTGATGGTATTCAACTCTCTGTAGCTTTTCTTCCCAGGTCTTCTCTGAAAATGGGTATTTATAACCCAATTGGACTTTCCTGGTAAACAAATGTCATTAAATATATAAATAAATTAGTATTATTTGCAAACCTATAAAACTAATTTATAGCTGAACAAATTAACAGTGAAATAGGTGATATATCCCTAGAAGCATACCAGTCTGGTTTTGTAACAAGCAAATCATACCTAATCAACCCGGATGAGTTCCTTGAAAGATTACTGAGGCCATGAATAAGAAGCACAGAGTCCACACTGCTTTTCTGGACCTTGCTAAGGCATTTGACACAATCCTCCAAGCTGAGACCATTAACAAGTTCACCTAGTACAACAAAAACCCTTACATAGTTTGTTGTAATGGTTATTGAATGTCTGAGAGAGCCCATACCCTTAAGATTGGGGGTATTTGATCCAGACAGAAAAATGTCACCAGTGGTGCCCCACAAGGCTCTGTCCTATGTTCCATCCTCTTTGGTAATACACTTCAGTGATACAAAAGCCAATATTAAAGAACTACGGCTAATCAAGTTTGATAATTATTGCAAACTGGGGAGGTGGTTATTAGATCTCATTCTGATACTCAAATTCTCCAGCAAAGGCTGGTTCAAGCAAATGCTTGATATATTAATCATGGCTTATTGTTAACAAGAAATGCAGCATAGTTTGCTTAGGTAAATCTAGCATTACTACTACTTAATATATAAGATTTCCACTTAAACTTGACACAGTTTTCAAGTACTTGGGTATGTATGTCAGTAATAGACTTTTCTGTGAACACCACATCTCTGAGGTGGTTAAAAGATCCTTCTGCCTTGCAAAACTCACCCTTTCTGGTATCTCATTAAGGTCCAAAGAAGTTATAGTCCCATTTCATTCATTCATTACTAGGCTCATCAATGAATTTAATGCACCCTTTGGCATGTACCTCACTAAGCAACTAAACCAGCTTGAGAGACCTCAAGAGTTCCTCACCAAAAAGATCTCATGTTCTGATAGACTAAAAGCCCTGTCCCCCTACTCAGTGTCTTACAGATCCCAGCGGGGTGGTCTCTGCTTAGCCATCCATGCTATGAAATACTCGACACTCCTTGAACTCCCCTCACCTAAACAGAACCAGTGGTAAAGCAACACCCATTCTAGAGAAGACCTAAACATGTACTAACATATCAACACCACTAGATGGCATTATAGATAAATAAAGTCAAAGTCAAAAGTCAAAGGAAACTTTATTGTCATTCAGAAATCACACAAGTGCAAAAACCGAATGAAATTCCATGTCTCCGGACTCAATGTGCAGACAACATATAGACTATTTTCACAGACATTTACACATGTAACGCCTCCCTATTACATCACAGACATGCAGGTAGACAGACTAATATTGCACATAATTAGAACACATTTTAACACTTTTCGAACTGAACACTTCCATGCATGAGACTTTAGTATTGCACAGGTACTTGGTTAAGACACTGCACTGATCCTTGCACAGAAAGAGACATTTGAGTATTACACTGTGAACATTAGAGTACTGTACTATGGTTAATTTATGAATTTGCATGTATTGCACTGAAAGAAGAGATATTTTACTGCATTGCTACTGCCCTAGATGGCCTATAAGTTACAGTCATGGTGAATATTGCACTAAGTATTAGGTGAGACAACCAGGTTCTTGCACAATTTGAGACAGTTTCTACTGACCCAGTTGGGCATCATGGGGTATAGTGGTTATTAGAGTTCAGCAGCTGGATGACATTCGAGAAGAAGCTGTTCCTGAATCTCGTAGTTCTACAACGTATGCTTTGGAAGCATTTTCCAGATGATAGGTGCAGGAACAATCTGTAAGCAGGGTGAGTGCATTCTCTAATTATTCTTCTGGCCTTGCTGAGACATTTCAATAAGAACAAGTCATGGATAGGTGGTAAGGTGGTCTTAATGATCCTCTCAGCTGTCTTCACCACTCCCTGGAGAGATTTGCGCTCACAGATAGAGCAGCTTCCATACCATACTACGAGGTTGTTCGTCAGGATGCTTTCTATCATACCTCTGTAAAAGGTAGTGAGAACTGTTGATGGGAGATTTGCTCTCCTCAGCCTTCTTAAAAAGTGCAATCTCTGGTGTGCTTTTTTGACTACATTTATAACCCATTTTATACCTCATTTCTGGAACAGGCTGCCCTTAGCTTTAAAACAAGTCTAGATGACCGGATGAGTGATTCTCAAATTTTCACAAATAATATGTGAAGAAAGTCTTCATAGTGAGGGACATTGTTAGTCCTCCACAGCATTGTGTGACGTGGCTGAGCTTCTTTTTGGTATCCTTTGAATGTAAGCTTAGTCAAAACCTATAAACCTAAGATATTTGGATGCAGGCTTTTTACTTCTTGCTGGCATGTGTGTTGATAAATTTATTTGCTATCTTCCTTAAAAAGATCTTTATACCTATTAGAAAGGCAAAAGGCTATTTGGAAATGAAATTCTAGTGAGTTGCAGAATTTTTTCTTTTGTTTCTGACAAGCAAGAGTAAATAATCCTTGATAATGAAGGAAAATAATGCACAGATAAGGGGAAAGAATTTGTGTAAAAGAAATGGAGCAAGGTACTTCTACTGTATGTAATGAGTTGGTAGAAGGGCAGAGGTCTGGATGTATTTTAATACAAGAACAAATACATATGTTTTAAGTAGTTATTTTCAGTGATGCTGTAAAGTGTGTTTGATGGGTTATTTTTCTTCCTTTGGCTGGTATAGAGTTCTATCGTATGGCTACAAATACCACATATGAGGACATTTGATCTGATGGCTATGATTATTTGCTGATTTAGAGCTCAGGAGTTATAATGAGTTTTATTATACTTTCATTCTAGTTTAGATAACTAGACTGACTATATGTAGGTCATTATGGAAGACTCGTTATGAACAAGTGGAAATACAAATGTGCATACATTGTTCTGTTGGGTATTGTTTGACTTTATAAAGTAGACCAAGCTTCTGATTTTTAAATAACGTTTTTCATATGTTGGTTGAGTTTTTAGTGCTTCTCCTGTTATTAAACCTAGCAGTTTCATTTGAGGAACCTGATCGCAGTGCTATCACTAGTTAGGATGGAAAAGTTATTTTATTCTGAATCTGAAGTGGTTATACAGTAGAATGACATTAGATCTGTTTTTCTTTTTTTCAATTACTAAGCCATTTTTCTATGTTTGTGAAGTTAAACTATAAATCAGTGCTAGTGATTTGAATGAATATGTTTATAGCAAACAATCAAAATGCATAAGAACTGAAATACAAAAGATATTTGCTTTTCATTCTGAAAACCCAGCTTACCCAAAATCAAAAATATGAAAAACATCACAAAAGGAAAAATGTTTCCTTTTGAGATTCCTTAACCAGCACCCTGTAATTGCGTAAAGACTAAATTTGTTTGACTAGTGGTAGTGTCATGGAAAAGATTCTTCTAAGGTATGGTATAGGGTTCATTTTATGAGATGGGGCAGCGTTAGAGCTGGGTTAAGGTCAGGGTTAGCAGGTATTAGTAAGACCTTACCACACACATTCCTGTATAACAGATGAGGCCAGCAACATGAGCGGCCAAAAATGGACAGAAACTCCAATATCTAATAAACAGCTGGTATAAAATCACCAAAAAACTATTTTATTAGTTAAGCATTTTCGACAGTATGCAAAAGGACTTCTTCAGAACTTTATAGACCTACTATACACAAAGCAATGAAGGCAATTCTGCTGGCACAAAAATGATTAAGATGAATGCCATAAATAAGCATTTCATAAATAATGCGCTAAAAAAAGTATGTACCCTGGCAAGTAACCCATCCTACAACTTTTGGATGTGACAGAATATTGAAATAACTTGTTTGCAAATGAAAAGTGTTGATGCATATTGAATTTACACACCAGGTTTTACAAGTTTTCACTGGGGAATAGGCTGGTTGGACTTTGTACTGGTTTAATAATCTTGCTTATTATAACCAGAAGAGTTTAAAAATGTTTCTGTTGTTTTTCTGTCATATTCTTTGATATTTCATCTTAATTTCAGTTGATTACCTAGATGCTGACGATGATGGAAATGCTGGCTGCAGTTTAGGTGTCAGTCATTTCAAGATGTTTCTTTTGTACATTCTCAATTTTAACTATTTTGTTAGTCAAGGAGTGAGTAAGGAATTCACTTTTCTTCTTCATGGTAGGGTTAATGAATCCAGTGCCCAGTATGTTAAGGAATACTTTGTTAAAGTAGTGAATAGCTTCAACTATTTATTATGATTTTAGGATGCAAATGAAGCCACTTTCATTTCTCTTTATTTCTGATAGCACTGTAGCTGACATTTGTGTTGACTTTTCTAATATTCCAGAATGTAAAACTGGGGTTGTAGACACTAAAGGAGACTGTCATAATGCCTATATGTGTTACATTTTGTGAAATGAAAGTCCAATCTAGGATGTTTTCTAATTTGTGTAGTTTCATATTTTCTGGGATTTCTATGTATAAACCGAGTGAGTCTGAAGACAATAATATTAAGATCTGATGACTTTTATAGCATGAGGGGACCACCATATAATCTATGTCTAATATTAGCCAAATAGTGTATTTTTAGCACGTTTTATTTATCCCTATGCAAAGTAATTTATGGTCTTTCATTTTGATGTAAGCCAAGAAAAATAAATAAAACAAACATTAATACAGTTAAACACCATATGTCTTGTATTTTGGGTTTGTTATGAAACAAATCATTGTGTTTACTATCATGTGACAATATTTAAGTTGGACCTTCTTGTATTTCTTTGCAATAATAGATATAATTCTCTGCCATTTCACTCATGTTCCTTTTGAACACACAGAGCTATTATGGGGAAGGATCGTTCTTTGCATTTTATCCTGCCGCACAACATCAGAGTTTTAGACTCTATCTTAGGCATGTAAATGCTGTGCTAAAACATGCCAATCAACATGTTCTGATTTTTTTTAAATGATATGCGTGTTTTGGAGGAAGGGTTGTATTTTGATAATCAGAAAAGTAAAACAATGTATAAAATGCTTATGTCTTATAGAAAAGTGATAAATAACATCTCCCTTCAGAAAGTAAATTCATCAAAAAAGCTACGAACTACATGTGGAGGTCAATTTATATTTTGTAAACATTGCATTATATGCATGTCTTTATTCTTAACTGATTTCTTTGTTTTATGTTAATTGTAATAAATACTGCTTTTGTATACAATGCTTGCCTTATACTCGGTTTCTTTCCTTCACAGTTTCTGCCATTTGAATGTCTTTTAGTAATTTAAGTCAACACTCAACACTCACAATTGGGTATCTTAAACTTTAATCTATTACAAATGTCAAAAAAGGAGTCATTAAACAAATCTGAGAAGTGCATGCAGTATATGTGTGTGTGTGTGTGTGTGTGTGTGTGTGTGTGTGTGTGTGTGTGTGTGTATGTATATATATATATATATATATATATATATATATATATATATATATATATACATATACATATGTATACAGTGAGAATATGTCATACTATCATAACAAATACAACCTGGTCATCTTTTTAT